>NW_024872594.1:0-18312 GCF_019054845.1 Dipodomys spectabilis | reverse complement strand
TTTGTGAAACTTAGGCTTGGAAAACCTATGATTGTACAATTCACTTCCAAAACACTAAAATGTATAGAATAAAAGGAGATAATATATTGCATGTGAATTTCACGTCAGCAAAAACAAATTGTTAGAAATACTTCACACAAATTGCAGAATACCTGAAAATATGTTTTCGGTGTTGGCTAAAAATTCTTTGTAAACTACAGCTTTTACAATGAAGATGTGATTTCTGTTTATTTTGGGGGTTTTTTGGTCCACTTTTTTGAGTTTATGCAGAGATAACTCAATCAAAAAGTGCATGTGATAACTGGAATATCTAGGAATTATGCATCACTTATAAGTAATTGATAACCTTTTCTGGAAGAAACTTTTAGCAAATGACAAAATACACAAATCTATGTATTTGCATTTTATGAAACCTATATGCTACTTGCTCAATCCAAATGCTTTTCTCTACTTTGCTAGGAAAAAAGTATTCTCAAGATAAGAGCCAACAGCAGTGAAAAGAAACAAAATACAAAATCATGTTGATTTATTTGTGAAAATAACAAATGAAATAAAACAATTCCAGTTAAGCAACTTCAATGTTAGTATCTATGAAGATGTTCCTGAATGCCAACAGACATTATTTTTTTTTTTTGGAGTTTTAATTTCTACTAACATATGAAAACTAGAACATGAAAACAAATATAGTCTTAAAGCAAACCAGCCTTGGAATAATTTTCTTAATTGTTTTGAAATCACAAAAGAATTGATACCATTGAGGAAATGATCATTTCCTATGGAAATCATTTAAAAATGTTTATCACTTATTATAATTCAAAAACCAAACAAGAGTAATTTTATATAATCATTACAAATATCATTTTATTACTATTATAAAGTAGAATAAAAGACCAGTCCAAATATATTCTTCTTCTTCTTAATTTCTACCTAGATATCTCAATCTAAATAGTCATGTCTTTAACATAGATGTAAATATTCTATAATTTTTACTTAACATTTTTCCGGGGCATGTATTCATGTTTCTAAGAAATGTTCACAGCAGTTAAAAGATGCTTTTGTGAAATTAATGTAAAATTAATGTGATATATATTTTGTTGTTGTTTGCAAGGCCTGACCATTGTCTCTAAGCCTTTTTATGCTCAAAGCTATCACTATACAACTTGAGGCACAGAGCTAATTCCTGTTTTTAGTGGTTAATTGGAGATAAAAATCTAACAAGTACTTTTCTGTGTGGACTAGTTTTGAACACAATTCTAAGATCTAATTACACAGAATAGCTCGAATTATAGGCTTGAGTCACTGGCACTTGTTTTGATGTATTTATTTAATTTTAATTATGTCTTAAGATTTTTTTCACTATAATGTACATCGTTCTACACAAAAATTTGAATATATGTATATATTTCTGATGATAATCTCCAAAAATGTATGTCTTTCTACACATTTTATATACATATATAGATATATATATATATATTTCTGAAGACAGACTCCCTATAAAACTTTATACTACTATTTTTAATCTTTTTTAATTTCAAAGATATGCAGTCTATTTTCCTAAAGTTTCCTAGAATAAAATAACTAATATTTAAATAGAATGTAGGGTTTATTATTTTCAAGGGAATTTTCAATATACCCATGATATTGTAGTAGCGTTTACAGTATATTACTTGAAATAATTCTGTTCAAACTCTTAAATATTTTTGTGTAGTGGTGGGGAGAGAGGAAGTTAATTCATACTGGTTAGGAATTTGCAATACTTCAAAAATCTATTCTACAATTTGGTATAAGCATATAGTCAAGCTACCTGTTATGGTTTAGATTTTTATTTCTTTTTTTGTTCTAAATTTTAATATGGATGCATGCACAGTGGTAACATTAAAGTTATTAATCAACAGACAAATAATTGCAAAATCACAAATACATATGAGACTTTCAATAGTTAGCACTTATGATGCTAGTAATAATTTTGGTGAAGATGATGATGACCACAGTGTACCCTGATAATTACAATATTGTGATTGAAAAGGAAAAGACTTTACACATTTTTGAAGCTAGATTTCCCACATTGAATACATGGTAATAAACAGCGTTAGATTACATACAGTATGTATAAGAAGAGGAGAGTTTCAATATCAAGAAATAGAACCACATTAAACAGGTAGAGACAGTAAAACCCTAATGTTATTCCTGCAGTATCTCTAATTTATACTCATTTTTCCTGGTGGTATTATTTTCTAATAAATAAAATAGTTAATTTGCACATTTTGATGGACTAAGATGTAGTTTTCAACTTAGTGTGATTAGTTCAAGTAACATTCTCATATAGACACTATTCTATAACCCTGTTTTCCAATGATATATTAAGAGTATGTTCTTCAATACAGCTGTAAACATATGACACAATTTACATAATACTACTTTCATATCTGTAGTTACCTTAAAAAGACTTACATCTTAGAGCCAGGAGGCGAAATTTATTTTTATTTCTGCAGGAAACAATTTGTGACTTTATACCAACAAACTGAATTTGACTCTTTCCATATTTGTAAGGTAAGGTGGAAAATGTAAGGACTCTGGAGTTCAAGCCCCATGACCAAGAAAAGTAAAAAGGGAAAAAAGGCAGTAAAGTAACATTTTAAAGCAAAAATTGTCTAGAAATAAAATTATAACAGCCCCTGAACTGGCAAAAAAAAAAAGATTAAAATGAAATTGCCTTCAACAATTCATTTAAACAATCTATACTGAGGGCATGCTATTGGAGCTCACATCACTAACTAGAATTTGAAAAGATCACAGTTCAGAACCAGTGTGCAAGGAATATAATAAGATTCTCATATCATCCTAAGCCTGGCATGCTGCAATGCATTTGTGATTGAGTTACTTGGCAGACAGAGGCGAGGAACTTAGCCTCTGTTCAGCCTTCAGCAAAACTAATAAGTCTATGAGCAAATAACTAAATTGAAAAAAGATTGTTCTAATCGTAGAATACTTGTTCAGCCAACAAAATATCTAAATTCATACTCACTTCCTAAAAGAGGAAAAAGGGGAAGAAAGAGGAAAGAAAGAGAAAGAAAAGAGAGTAGAGAAGGAGGAGGAGAGAAGGGAAGGATGGAAGCAAGGAAGGTAGGAAGATAGGAAGGAAAGAAAGAAGGAAGGAGGGAAGGAAGGAAGGAAGGAAGGAAGGAAGGAAGGAAGCAAGGAAAAGTAAAGAAAAGAAAGAAAAGGCAGAATAAAGAATGGGAGGGAGAATGAGAGGTATAAATAAAAATCTCAGCATGTGTTAGATGTTAATAATGACACTAAATCATTTTAGCTATAAATGCCATCATTTAATTCCCTGGGAAGAGACATTTTGTATCAAGCCCTATTGTATAGACTTGGAATCCCTGAAAGGCCACCAGAGACCATGACCAATGCAAACAGCAAAAGAGTCATATATTTGCAAGCTTAAGCTTGATTCTTTGCACATCGGGTAACCGGTGACGCTAAGAGTCCCGGAGCACAAAATCAGCACAGCTTTCATAGTATTGAACAAACAAGTTTAGGAAACTTCCACACAAGCAGTTACATGATTGTTTTGAGTCCACGGTAACCACATTGCCCTTTTTCTGAACTATCGGTATGTTCTGTTCCTGGAACACTTGGGCAACTGTTCTGCTTTCTTAAGTTTGGGCAGGGTTGGTGGCAACCTGTGGTTTTTTTCTCTCTCTTGGGGTTACTCTGAAGGCAGCCTAGCACAAGTTGTTGGGGGTAATCTCAAATTGGAGTTACTGTGGCTCTTCATTCTCTCCTCTTCTAGAGCATCAGGGACCAATCATGGTCCCTTAATTGGCACAGTCTTCTATATTTACAGTTTAGTATTGGGATCTCAGAAATAATAGATGGACTGTGCTGATCTACAGGGTCTACAAGGTCCAATTGTGAGTAACAAAATTTAACAGTACCAAAGGTCCTTATATTTTCTTCCAGCAATCCTGACTCCGTATCCCACAGCTAACTTACCTTTATATCAGCTGAACTCATAAAGCTCCAATTTTAAGACATACTCATACCATTTGCTACATACTTAAACTTTCTGAGGTTTGTCTTCTTTACAAACATTTTAAGACAATCCTTACTTTTTAAATCCTTTCTTATCTAGAGGATATCAATTTTTCCCCAATTCCTTCCTAAAATTTTCTTTACTACACTCCTATTCTTTACAGTTCCTTGAGCTCCTTTGTGACTAGAGTTTAAAACCGCAAATTTTTCCTTTGATTTGTGGAACCAAGTTATCTTAGAAAGCCTTAAGGCACCAGTGGGATGGATAGCTTGCGAGACTTTAAGGCTAAGATTAGGGCTGGGTCTCATTCCTCCTCTTACCACCATAGATTAAAAAAAAATTCTCTCCTTTATCTTTCAAACACACCCAGGAGGAAGCAGATAATTACCATACCAGAGCCAAACTAGGCTGTGACCCTGAAGTGCCTAAGGCAAGGCAGTGATATCCTTGCCCCAAATATCCACTGTGGGAGTAGAGAGGTTACTGGATATCACCAAAAGAATGTCCCACAAGATCTTAGTTTTAGCAGCTTTCAACCAGAAAGCATTCTCAGGTGGTGGAATCAGGCAGGAGTTCAGTCTACTTTTACCAGGGTGGAGATGGTCTGGGTGATGATGTAGATTTCCTCCAGGTGACTGTCAAGCTGTCGTTGAAATTTACTCATTAGGGTGTGCAGCAGCAGCAGCAGCAGCAGGGACTCTCTGTGGCTTCAAGGGACTATCACACCTGGTTCTGGGCTGCAAATTCCTACAAAGACTGGTTAAGGATTCATTGCATAGGCTTGGCAGGCTATGACTCAACTAATTTTTTTTAAGACTATTTACACAGTAGCCCAAGACAATTAACCAAGATGACAATTTTTTAAACTAGATTGTAATTTTAATAAGATTAGGATTTTCTAGGCGATATAGAGTGCTCCGGCCTGTACTATTATTTCCCATGCCTTTTCCTTCTATCTATTCTGTCTATTTTGTCACATTTTTGAAAAAGATACTCTGGTCCCTTGTTCTTAAATGGGGATGATGGGCTAAGATTCATCTTCTGTCACTTCTTCAAGCTGACTCAGGGGTGCTGATCCTACCTAACCAGGAACCTATATTCTTAGCCTATTTTACAAAGAGGTTACCAGGGTTAGATGTCATTAAGAACAACATTTTAACTTTTGACAAATGCACAGACCTTTTTTTCTGGCTATAGCAATGCTGCTTATTTAGCCTTCTGCTTTGCAAAAAGATCTTTCAGGATGGCTTAGGAATGTGATCTCTTGTAATCCTAACAATGTCTGAGTTACCTATGCAGGCCTTCAGACATATATCAATAGAAAAAACTCTCCGGTACACAAACTTTTCCTGAGCAGATGAATTTCATGAAGCTGGTGTCAGCTCAAAAGTTACTGCCAATTAGAGCTTTTGGCAGTAACAGGGGTTGGGATCTAAACTATCCTCCACATTTTATAACCTTAGCCTTTTAGTACTATCACAGATGACTGACAAGTTCCTGTCTCTTACAAGGTAGATAGTCATAGACATTAGGCATGCTTACAAACTATCTTTCCATGACCTCCTGGCTCTGACCAATTTTTGAAGGTCCACACACAAATGACTCTAGGATCTGACATTATTTCTGTCATCCAAGCATAGGCTTACTGTATCTGGATGTTCCTCAATTGCTTTCATCCAAGTAATGTCTTCTACACACTGGGAAAAATGGCTCATTGGCATTTCTCTTAGTTGGTCACTGGACTTGAACTCGGAGCCTGAGTGCTGTCCCTCAGCTCTACAGATCAAGGCTAGCACTCTGTCACATTGAATCCTAAAGTAGGTCTGCTTGCTCTTTCAGCCTTCTGGTGGCTGAGTAGAGGTGATAGTCTCACACAGACTTTTTCTGCCCGGGCTGGAATCAAACCAGTTACACATCAATGAGTCTCATAAAAGGCCACTTTACTCCAATTAAAAGCAACAGGGGGGGTCAACATAGAAGTAGTTTTAAGCATATTCTTACCTGAAACATATTAAGAGCCAAAGTTACGTCTGACAAACTGACAAAAATCCTCACTCCTTTTTTTGGGCCTGATGAGAACTGTTACAAAAAACCATGAGAGCAAATTGAAATAGGAATTAAACAATTATTTTGGTAATCCTAATTTTTCCTTTTTGCACTTTGAGGCAAATGTTTAGAACAACTATACATTTAAACTTTATATACAGAAACCCATTCCTAATTTATAAGCCTCCTATTAATCTCTGTTTTAATATTCTATACTTTAGTTTTTAGTTGCATTTTGAAAAATCCTTTGAACTTTCAAGGCTAAGTGTTTCACCAATTTCCTCTTGGCTGCTTGTTTTAAAACAGATACAGAAAATTTCGGCCTGAGCCAAGGAGACCTAGGGTTTCTCCTATTCCATCCTGTAATGTTTTCAGAGTGTCTGCTTTGAGTTCAAGGTCTTTGATCCATTTGGAGTTGATTCTGGTGCAGGGTGATATATAAGGATCTAGCTTAAGTTTTCTACATGTAGTTAACCAATTTTGCCAGCACCATTTACTGAAAAGGTTGTCTTTCTTCCATTCTATTGTTTTAGCTCCCTTATCGAAGATTAGATGGCTATAGGTCTGTGGGTTCATTTCTGGGTTTTCAATTCTATTCCATTGGTCCTGAGGTCTGTTCTTATGCCAATACCAAGCTGTTTTGATTACTATGGCTTTATAGTAGAGTTTGAAGTTTGGTATTGATATTCCTCCAGCAGTGTTCTTTCCATTCAGGAGCGTTTTTGCTATTCGGGGTCTTTTATTGTTCCATATGAATTTTTGGATTGCCTCTTCTATTTCCTTGAAGAATGAGGGTGGAATTTTGATAGGTATTGCGTTGAATTTGTAGATAGCCTTGGGAAGTATTGCCATTTTCACGATGTTAATCTTTCCAATCCAGGAGCATGGGAGGTTTTGCCATTTTTTAAGTTCTGTGTTGATTTCCTTTTTCAAGATTTTAAAGTTTTCATCATAGAGGTCCTTCACTTCTTTAGTTAAGTTAATTCCTAGGTATTTTATTTTTTGTGGGGCTATTACAAATGGAGTTGCTTTCCTAATTTCAGCCACACTTTTCTCATTGTTGGCATACAGAAAAGCCATTGATTTTTGGGGGTTAATTTTATAACCTGCTACTTTGCCGAAGTTTTGAATCAGCTTGAGTAATTTGGGAGTGGAGTCTATGGGATTCTTTAAATACAAGATCATGTCATCTGCAAAGAGGGAGAGTTTTATTTCTTCTTTCCCTATTTGGATCCCCTTTATGTCTGCATCTTGTCTTATTGCTGTAGCTAGGCATTCTAATACTAGATTGAAGAGAAGTGGAGAGAGTGGGCATCCTTGTCTTGTTCCTGAGTTAAGAGGAAATGGCTTTAGTTTTTCACCATTGAGTATAATGCTGGCTGTAGGTTTGTCATATACAGCCTTTATCGTATTGAGGAATGTTCCATGGATTCCTAATTTTTCCAAAACCTTCATCATAAAGGGGTGTTGGATCTTGTCGAATGCTTTTTCTGCATCTATTGAGATAACCATGTGGTTCTTATTCTTGCTCCTGTTGATGTGATGAATAATATTAATTGATTTGCGTATATTGAACCAGCTTTGCATCCCTGAAATGAATCCTGTTTGATCGTGGTGTATGATTTTTTGGATGAATTGTTGAAGTCGATTGGCCAAAATTTTGTTGAGAAGTTTTGCATCAATGTTCATCAAAGAAATGGGTCTATAGTTCTCTTTCTTTGATGAGTCCCTGCCTGGTTTTGGGATGAGGGTTATGATGGCTTCATAGAATGTGTTCGGTAGTGAGCTTTCTCTTTCAATTTCATTGAAGAGTTGGAGGAGTATTGGTGTGAGCTCTGCTTTGAAGGCCTTGTAAAATTCCGCTGTAAAACCATCTGGTCCTGGACTTTTCTTAGCTGGGAGGTCTCTTATTGCTGTTTCTATTTCAATGCTTGATATGGGTCTGTTAAGCTGGTTTAACTCATCTTGGTTTAGTTTTGGCATGTCAATATTTATACATATGAAAACTTATAAACTCAAATAATATTTTTCTTAATGCAAAAATTACAATCACCATCACTGTACCAAGGAGCTAGACTTAACACCTTTATGTCTTTAAAAAAAATATACACAATGGCAGAATGTTATTGAGAGCAAATCACATTATACAAATAAAATTTTAACCCTCTTTTTAAGGCCTTCTCAATTTTAATTTTAACACATCCAAGGGGCAGTTTTAGCAATGCTAATCAGATCTTTACATCATTCATTTTTACCCTCATGTTTCCAGTGTCTATGTGAAGGGAAAAGGGACAGAATAAAGAGGGGCCACTTGGCCCTTCCTGTGGAATGTGCACACACACAATCCGACTCTTTAGGGTTAGATGAACTGCTATTGAGCCAGTTTGCCCTCTTTCACCATGGGTGGACTTCCCATGGCCTGTTCCACCATGCATGATCAGCTGAACTGCACTTCTGCCTGTTCACTGTTCATTCCTAAAGATAGGTTTTTTGTTAGCTTCTAAGTTTCTCCTTTTTGTTAAGCCAGGTATCTCGATTACAGTATATACAGCCTTATGCATTCTGAAATACCAGATTTTCTAATTTTAAAGTTAAAATATCCTTAAAAAGCTATTTAAAACCATGTGAAAATGCTTTAAAAATGTTTCGGTAATGGCCAAGCCTCATATCCTTTTGAATTTTAAACTTAATCTCACCCAATTGTTACATCATGCTGACAATTTCTATCATGAATATGTTCACAAACACATACAAAACACACTCAGATCTTTAAGCACCCAAAAATCAAAATCAGTTTTACATATATTTTCTAAAGTTTTCTAACAAAAATTTAAGACAATATTTCTTTTAAACTAAGTAATTTTGTAGAGCTTCATTTTCTCAGGGCCTGATTGTTTAGCAAGTCATTTCACCAATTGATCTTTGACTCACTTCTGTTGGAGGAAGGCTCGGGGGGTGGGGGATCACCTGAAACTAAACTGCCCTCATTTTTATCCAATTTTATTTTTATTTATTTATTTTTTTTCTTAATGTGCTTTTTTTAATTGTGAAAGTACTATACAGAGGGGTTAAAATTACATGGGCAAGATAATGTGTATCTTTCTTATTAACCATTGTAGGCTCCTCCTTTGATTCACCTTCCCATCCCTTCCCATCCTCTCCCCACCCCCCAACCCAATCCTCTTCTCCTTCTCCCCCTCACCACCAAAGTTGTAAAGTTCATTTTTGACATAACGGCTTGAATATCTCATTGTTCAAATAGGTCCACCTGTATCCCTATTTAAACGATTTGTTTTTTCCCTTGCCCTATACAAATGATACTGACATCAAATACAGTGAAAGCAGGGGTTATACCGTGGGGGAGGGACATACAAAGCAACGAAGAAATAACCTTATAAATGTGTTAGAAACAATCCCATGAAAGAAAAAAATATTTGAATATGTATTCAAATTATCTGACTTTTTCTGCTTGACACAGACATATACTAGTTAGTGCAAATAAGTGAAACCATGGGACCTATGTTTCTTTGGGCCTGGCTTACTTCAATTAACAAAATTTTTTCCAAGTCTTTCCTTTTCCTAACAAATGGGGCAATGTCATTATTTCTGATGGAGGCTTAGCATTACATTGTGTGTATATACTACATATTCTTGATCCATTCATCTACTGGGGGGCATCTGGGTTGGTTCCATATCTTAGCTATGGTAAATTATGCTGCAGTAAACGTAGTTATGCTGGTAGCTTTAGTGTGGTCTTGTTTGTGAACATTTGGGTAAATGTCAAAAAGTGGGATTGCTGGGTCATAGGGGCGCTCAAGCTGGTTCAAAACTTTGGCAATGTAGCAGGGTATAAAATTAACCCTCAAAAACCAATTGCTTTTCTGTATTCCAACAATGAGAAAAGTGTGGCTGAAATTAGGAGAGCAACTCCATTCAGAATAGCTCCACAAAAAATAAGATACCTAGGAATTAACTAAACCAAAAAAGTGAAGGACCTCTATGATGAAAACTTCAAAACCTGAAAAAGGAATATAAAACAGAACTAAGAAAGTGACAAAAATTCCCATGTTCCTGGATTGGACAGATCAACATCGTGAAAATGTCAATACTTCCCAAGGCTATCTACAAATTCAATGCGATACCTATCAACATTCCAACCTCATTCTTCAAGGAAATAGAAGAGTCAATCAAAAAATTCATATGGAACAATAAAAGACCCCCAATAGCTAAAACAATTCTCAACAGAAAGAACAGTGCTGGAGGAATATCTATACCAAGTTCCAAACTCTACTACAAAGCCATAGTAATTAACACAGCTTGGTATTGGCACAAGACAGACCTCAGGACCAATGGAATTGAACCAAAAACACAGAAATGAACCCACAGACTTTAGCCATGTAATCTTCAATAAGGGAGTTAAAAAAATAGATGGAAGAAAGAGCCTTTTCAGTAAATGGTGGTGCCAAAATTGGTTAACTACTTGTAGAACACTAAAGCTAGATCCTTATATATCACCCTGCACCAGAATCAACTCCAAATGGATCAAAGACCTCGGAGTCAAAGCAGACACTCTGAAATCATTATAGGATTATGTAGGAGAAACCCTAGGTCTCCTTGGCACAGGAGGAAATTTTCTAAATAGAGATCCAGAAACACAACAAATCAAAGAAAGGTTGGACAAACTGGATTGCATAAAATTTCTGAGCTTCTGTATGGCAAAGGACATAGCTAGCAAGATCAACAGAAAGCCCATGTATTGGGAGAAGATCTTCACTAGCCTTAAAACAGACAAGGGTCTCATATCTAAAATATACCTGGAACTCAAAAGATTAAATTCCCCAACAACAAACCTTCAAAGAAACAACTACCCAATAAATAATTCTGCTAAAGACTTAAAGAGAAACTTCTTTGAAGAGGAAAGAAGGATGCCCAAAAGACACATGAAGAAATGCTCAAACTCCCTAGCCATAAAAGAAATGCAAATCAAAACAACATTGAGATAGCGCCTCACCCCAGTAAGAATGGCTATAATCAAGAACTCTAATAACAACAGCTGCTGGAGGGGATGTGAACAGAAGGGAACCTTACTGCATTGTTGGTGGGTGTGTAAACTTGTTCATCCACTTTTATCCAATTTTAGACAAGAGCACTTTCCATTGTCAGGACTAGCTGAAAAATCAAAACAGGCACACATCTTTCTATGTGACTGAGCTCAGATGGAGGCTGGAATTTTTATTTCCCCAGAGATTTTCAAATAAATAACAAAAACACTAAAACCAAAAACCCACATTTAAAACTGGTACAAATTCTAAAACAGAACTAGAGAAGACAATAACCAAAGGCTGAGTTTATCCCTACCAGAACTCTGTGTCATTCTCACTCAGCAACCTGAATCCAGAGTCTGCTGAGTGAGCCTACCACTCTCAACCAGAACTTCCCTATCTCCAGAAACATACAACAGAGAACAATAAGATCTCAGTGAATGGGGTGACATCTCATCAACATTTGTTGACCCAGGGGCCTTCCAAGGGGGAAGAGAAGTCCAAGTCATTTTGGGTCTAGGGAAATCAGTCCCTAGAGGCCATCCCCTTGGACTTGCAGATTCTCCCCCATACTCCGACCTCCCTGGGCCAAGGCCTAAGGCTAAGATAAACCTCAAATGACAAACAGAACACTCAACACAAAGACACAACTTACAAAGGCATACTGCAGCTTTGTAAATTGCCAACCAAAAAGTGCCAGTCTACAGACTTATAGTTTCCCAAAAATGTCCGTCCTAAACAGCAATCTACCCAGAGGGGTCTGGGGACGTCTACTCACAGACCCCATTGGCAGTCTTATAGCGTGTCTACCAAGCCACCTTGCCAACCAGTGTATAGACCCCTCGGGAAACCAGAACTACAGATACAGAACCTGCTGGCAACCAAATGTATAGACCCCTCGGGAAACCAGAACTACAGATACAGAACCTGCTGGCAACCAAATATACAGAACGGCAATACCTTGACTTAAGAGCTGGGTTTTTTGGGATTCTGTGGTGGGGCGTCTAGAGGGTCCTATGAGGCAGGTTCCAGATGAGCCCCCAGAAATGTTGTATGGACTTGGGACCCCCAAAAACCACTGGAGACCATTACCAATGTGAACAGCAAAAGAGTCATTTATTTGCAAGCTTTAGCTTGGTCCCCCGCACACCAGGAAACTGGTGATTCTAAGAGTCCCCGAGCACAAAATCAGCACAGCTTTTATAGTATTAAACAAACAAGTTTAAGGAATTTCCACACAAATTGTTACATGATTATTTTGAGCCCACAATAACCACTCTGCCCTTTTTCTGAACTATTAGTATGTTTTGTTCGTCGAACACTTGGGCAACTGCTCTGCTTTCTTAAGGGTGGGCAGGGCTGGTGGCAGCCTGTGTTTTTTGTCTCTCTCTTGGGGTTACTCTGAGGGCAGCCTAGCAAAAGATAGTGGTGTTAATCTCAAATTGGAGTTACTTTAGCTCTTCAGCCTGAATAAACCATACCATACCACATACAAAACTCGGTAAAACACAGGTCTGGTTTACACTGTTGGACCAATAGGAGGGTATGTCTACTGCTGTTGCAGGTGTGTCTTAAGGTGTGTGGAGTTTTTCATCCTGATGATCTTGAAATGATGAAATAGACTAACTACAGAATTACCTGGGCAGATACCTGCTGAGACCTATATTAAATCACAGCTTAACAAAGAGCAATATTTACAATGAAATACATTGAACAACAAGACACCGCAACCAAAATTATTTTTTTCCTGAATCACTGTATTTTTTACAGTATATATCTCATGTACAAGTTCCTCATTCCCTTCTGTCTCATTATGTTATCTTTGTTTTGGTTTTGTTTTCAGAACCATGATATAACAGGCCATTTCTTATATTTTTGTTTTCTAGTCTTCAGAAAGTCTGCAGTTAAATAGGTTTATGTTCCTTTTGTTAGAAAATAAAAAGCATATTGGGAGAGGTCTTCATCATAATTTTGTTATGATCACAAATACGTTTTTATTTCTGGCATTTCACCTGTATAATCTCACTTTAAACTTTTCCAAAGGGCACTTTAGTGGAAGGAGGAAATTCAAAATGGATTCTGGTAGAGAATTTCTGTTACTAAAATCTCTGGTACATAGTAAGGTAAGAAACTCCAAAATTATTCATTAGAGAGATGAGTTATAACTCATCTTTTTACACACTAATACTCTTTCCTCAACGAAACCAGAGGATTTAAAATAACTAATATTTTTTGGAGTTAATGGGCACAAATGTGCACGAATTTTCTGGAAATAAAATGATCACTCATGAATGCTTTCCAATAAGGGGAATCACCTTCACATATTTTCACACAATATGTATCTGCCGGGTAACAGAACCCCAAACTAGACTAAGGCATCTAAGAGCTATCTAATTGTTGTTGCCTTTTTGCAATACTGCTTTCCTATCATATTGATTAGTATGAATTCTATGGCCAGTATAAAATCACATTTGTAATAAAAGTTACTAGATGGGACGTTCATGGATGAAAGAGGAGTGGGGTTTCTGATGGAGCCCTGGCAGGTGGACTGATTTTCAGTGGAAGAAGGACTGGTCACTGGCGAGGAGGCTGTTTGGGGCAGAGCTTTGAGAAGAAAGAACAAGGCTACAAATGAGGAGGTTAGTTAGAGGAGGGGTGCAGGTAGAGCACTGTGAGCCCTTGTGGGATATGTAGAGTGAGGTTTCCCATCAGACAGGGCAGGAAATTGAGGCAAGAGGCTGACAAGAATGTGGAAAATTGAGGGTGAGGCTTTTCAGGGTCTGGCTTTGAGAGGGCATGGTAATACTAGGAAGAAGTGGGCTAGTAAGGGGTGGAGTTTCTGATGGAGAATGGCAGGCCTTTGGGAAATGTATTAGGGTGGAGGTGGGGTTTCTGGTAGAGCAGAATATAGTCCCAATGTATGGAGGTGTTTTTCAGAACCAGGGCTTTGTGAGAGCAGTGATAGGATCCAGTGCACTAGACTACTTGGGATGCGGTTCCTGTTGTAGCCAGTCACCACTCCGCAAAGAGGACTAAGGTTGGGTGGGAATTTTAGTCTTCCAAGGCAGGACATGGACTTTGGACAGGGTTTCAGGTATGGCAAAGAAACCTTCCAAAAGGGACTATGGAGGGACAAGGATTTACAGTTGAGCCTGGTGAGGCTTCCAGAAGGAGGCCAACTGGTGCCGTGGTTTCCAGTGGAGCAATGTGGGTGTCGAGAGATGGGATAATGTGGTGGGGGTTTTCTAGGCTTCCAGAAGGAGGTCAACTGGAGCAGTGGTTTCTAGTGGAGCAATGTGGGTGTCCAGAAATATCATAGTGTGCTGGGGGTTTTCTAGTGGGGTTTTTCAGGAGCAGGGCAGTGTTTAGAGCCATGGGGCTAGTTGGAGGAGGGGCTTTGAGAAGGAGTGGAAGGGCTGCAATGGTGTAGAATAATTATGGGACGGGAACCTGGTGTAGGAGGGTGTGGATCTGAGGGAGGAGCCAATAGGGGGTGGGTTTATCTGTGGAGCAAGGCAGGGCATTGAGAGAGTAGATGTGGGAGGTAGAGAGGCTTGTGTTGGAGCAGGGCTGGCTTTCCAGGCAGGAGATGGGCTGTGCAAGAAGCTCTGACCAAGTGAGGCGGGGCTTCAAGGGCAGTTATAGGGGAGGTGAAGGGTTTTTGGTATAGCAGGATAGGCTTTGTGGGAAGAGGTAGGTTCATGGCTGTGTTTGAGAGGTTAGGCCACTTAGAAGTAGGCTAGTTATTGGCGGAGTTTCTGATGAAACCAGGAGGGGCTTGAGGGAGAATGCTGGTTGGGGTTGGGGTATGAAAGGGATGGGAGGAGCTTGGAGGTACTAGAATAGGAGAGCAATGGAACTATGAGGGACTAGAATAGTTAGGGGCGGGGTATCTGGTGGATGAGGTGGGGAATTCAGGGAGGACCCTGATGTAGGCTGGGTTCTTGGTGCAATAAGTCGGGACATGGAAGGAGATATGGATGTGGCCTTGTTTCTGGTGGTGCAGAGCAGGGATTTCAGGAAAGGGTGGAGTGGAAGAGGGAATTCCCTATAACAGAGGAGGGCTTTCAGGAAGGAGTCTGGTTGCAGTCAGGCCTTTGAAAGTTTATAGCAGGTCTACCAGGAGGTACATTAGTTAAGGTTAGGCATTTTAAGAGGAAGCTGCCTGGAAGTGGGTTTCCAGTGGTTCCAGTCAAGTTTTATGGGAAGGGGGAATAGGAAAGGGACAATACTTAGTGAAGAGTGAGGCTACAAAAAATAAAAAGTTACCACTAATAAATACAATATAAGAACACCATTTTCTGTCAGTGTAGACTTATATAACTTTTAGGTATGCGAGAGATACTGGATAAAGTAACCAAGTAATAATTCCTTCCTAGTGAAATTTTTCTTTATTCCAGTTGAGTGAAAATAAAACCAAAGGTCAAATCAGGCTCATAGGCACAAAGTAGACTAAGCAGATGAAGGACTAGAACTGATTCCCAAGCACCAACATTAAGGACCACAAATAAAATTTTAAAATGTCTCACTTGGTCATAATTGACAACATTGTCTTAAAGTTATGAATGAATAGAACTTTTACTTTGACCACTTTTGAAATCCTAAAACTAAGTAAATAGTAATGTTTTAACTTTATACAATGTTGGAAAGTATACTAAAATAATTAGGAAAATAAATAATTGTACACAGAATGTTCGTTCTCCAGTATCAATTCTAATCTAAAAGAATTAAAAACCAGAAAATTGTCATATAGTGAGTTTGCAGCATGGTTTCCTTTCTGTCATTAAAATGTTGACTTAAGCAATGTATCTTTAGCACTGGATGCATCGATGTTAAAACATATCTAAGAATGTGAAACACTATTATACAGACCCTGAAAATACTCAGAAGGATCTATGAAATGATGTTGGAATAAAATTAATGACTAATTACAGTAGGAATTGCTCTTCACTAGGTAGGCCTATAAATACTTTCCAGAAGAAAAGGCTACATTGAAAAATAAACAGTGAAAAGGAAGCAGGCAAGCAGACCATGATGTAAATATTATCCAATGAACAACATCTATTGAAGCTTGATTGCAATCTTCTTTTACCTAAGTTAGTTACTCACCTATGTTCTTATCTAATGCCAAATAACAAAGTCATGAAAATGCAGTAATCATTTTCAAGACATTAGACTTTACAGAAAGAATTCAATGAATGTACTGCTAGAAAGTAAAGATAGATGTCTGAGCAAGAGTGAAAAAAATATCCCCAATCTCTGGCCCTCCGCTGTGAGAAGGGTACAAGATGAAGCACAAGGAGAATGGATAGAAGTACAGTAGTGCATAATAGTAGTTCCCAAGATGCAAAGATGAATGTAACAGAGAGAAAATCAACAAGATCATCACAGGACTTAGCATGGGAGAGTAGAGACAAGAACAGTGAAAATGCAAGGAGAATTACAAAGAATGCCCTTGCATATTTGGCAGAAGAGTGCATGGCATTGAGGTCTAAACTATGTGGAGGTATTATAGGAAGCTACCTGTACTTATGTGGTGCCACAAGAAGTGAAGAACTTATATTTACAAGACATTGAATAATCATAAAGGTCTTGCTTCAGTAGTGCAGAGTTAAACCTTGATAAATTCTGTTTTGAAAAACCTAACAAACTATAAAACCAAGACAAGAAGATTCAAATTGTATATAAGTGACTTGACTGTTTGCAACAATAGAGTTCAAAAAATCAAATCACATAATGTGAATGCAAAAGCATACCATTATTAAGGTAATCTTTAAACAACACACATTTTATGGCAATAGTCCTGATTATAAATGATTTGTTTTCCTTACAGATTTTGGATGTACAAAATCAACAAAAAACAAAAACAAAACAAAGCAAAAGACAATAGAGGATACCAGTGCCTCATCCCTATTCCTAGTTAGTCACGAGCCTGAGATTGGAAGATCATGTTTCACAGATGGCTAGAGTAGCAATCAATGAGACATTTATGTTCAATTATTCAATCAAAACAGAGTGAAACCTTGGTTCAAATAGTACAGACTCAGTCAGTCATGAGTGAAAAAACCAAGCAAGAGTTTGAGGCTCCGAGTCAAGTTTAATTACTGTGTGTGCATGCATGCATGCTCACACATGCACACACACACACACACACAAATGGAATGAGAGAGGAAGAGGGAGAGAGAAAAAAGGAATAATAAGAGTTTAAGGACTATCCTAAGCATATATTAATTAATAAAATGATGGAAATCATGGAACCTACGCTTCTTGGAGTTTGGCTTCCTTCACATAATATGATAGTTTTCCAAATCTTTCCATCATTTTGTGAAAGGTGCTTTGTCATTCTTTCTGATGGAAGCATAAAATTCCATTGTGTATATACATCATATTTACTTGATCTATTCATCTATGGAGGGGCATTTTGATGGTTCTAAAAATGCTGCCAGAAACTTAGTTGTAGATTTAGTGTATTTTAGCTTGAGATCATATCGACAAATGCCCAGGAGTGGGATTGCTGGTTCCAGAGCTATGTACCTTTGACCTTCCAAAATTATGCTAATTGAAATGAACTCCAAGACATAGAAAAAAATTCTTTTTTTTTTCAGATATCAACCTTGATGTCGGTAAAGTAGAGCATCTAGATCTTATTTTATTTCATTTGTCTTTTGCCATTGGTTTATCCCTGGCAATCTCTGTCTTGATTCTGGTACCTTCAACTTTGTATATACATTTATCTGATTTGGAGAAGGAAAGGGAAAAATTATAGTAATGAAAGAAGTACAAAGAGTGACCCATTGCAACAATGATATTCAAAAGACACTATATCGGAAGTGAACTTTACAACTTTGGGGTGGGTTGGAGGTGTGGGGGATGGGAAGTGATAGGAGAACAACAATGGAGTGGGTAACAATATTCAATAAGGAATGTACCTTACTCACTTAACTGTAACCACTCTGTACAGTATTTTTGAAATAAAATATAATTTTTAAATTGAACCTATCCTAGAAAAAATATAGTTTTCAAAATAATACATCTGTCACAGTACTTGTGAGGGATTCTGAAGTCAAGCTGTTAGACTTGGAAAAGGATAGATTGGGAAGCCATCGCAAACAACAATCAAAAGCCTGAAACTGTGCTCTGGAAAGGTCAAACAGTCAAGGGAAGACAGGGGTATGAGTT
>NW_024872593.1:0-16966 GCF_019054845.1 Dipodomys spectabilis | reverse complement strand
AGAGCCTGGGCCTATTCTACCTCAAATGCAAGAGCTTAGCCAAAGAATAGCCAACAGTATTCTTGCCTAGGAGTCATGATAAATAGTTGAATGCCTGAAAGAAGCAATGCATTCTTGGCATGGGAAGGGGTTGGAGAGACAACATTCTACAAAGCAAACTGGCAGTCACAACAATTTTTGGGGGGTCAGGTCATGGGTCCTGAACTCTGACCCTGGGCGCTGTCCCTCAGCTCTTCAGCTCAAGGCTAGCACTCTACCACTTGAGCCACTTGTGAGTTATTTTTTTGCTTATGTGGTGCTGAGGAAACGAACCCAGGGCCTCATGCATGCAAGGCAAGCACTCTACCACTGAGCCACCTTCCCAGCCCCCAGTCAGAACACTTAACAACTTCTCCTTTGGACAAACTGACCTCCTACAAAGTGGCAGTGAGATAACTCACCTAGTGAATTTTCATATATGAAGGAAGATTTCGTGTCTCACTACACAACTCACTTGTAGTCAAAGAGAGGGCCATTCTTTTGTGTACTCCTTAGGCCCAGTCTCACTTTATCTCCATCTTAGACTTTGCCCAGACTCTATTCCTACCATAAGGTCCCTGATGTGGAGGAAAGTGTGATCTCTTGGCATTTGACTGGCCCTTTGGGAACCGAGGCCACTTTTAGTTTTGAACCTGTTCCTCCTTACAAGGCTGTGTTGGCTGGTGGGAAAGCTCATTCTCTGAATTGTGCCTTAGTACCAAATCTCTTTAGCGAAGTCAAGGAATGACAGATTCTGTCTGAGGGAGTGAGTTTCTCCATTTCCAAAGAGGTCAATTAATATCTGATACTGAGGCCCAGGTGGAGGGCCTTCACCAAATCCTCCAAACTGGAGTGGATGTTAGCTCAGACTCCAGGCCATCCGCCAGCTATTTCTCATGAATAAAAAGGTCACAAGAGTGGAGTTCAGAAACAAAGAGAAATGAGAGTAGCAGAAGAATCATTGGCACGGAGAGGAATTAGAAACTTTGGGTGCAAAAAGTGCTCAGAAAATATAGGATCACTCCTATCATTTGGGAATCACATCATAACATTAGGGACTAACAGTAATAAATTGCTACCTAAATTAGTAACTCCACTGCTCTACATTACAAGTGTTCTGTCAAAAGGTAGCTGTCCTAGCTCTATTTTGATGAGGAAAACAGACCACATTCTTTTCTCACAAAGTTCTACTGAGTATCTTCATCTATACCCCACGTTGTTCTTACTCACTACATCTCTGTTACTTTCCTTTGCTGGATTCAATCAATGAGACTTGAATGTGTTATCATCTTCAGACATGTAATCACATTTTCTTTTAATCCATTTGTTATAAAACAAATTATGTGGAAACATATGTCTATAGTACATTTTCTTCTATGACAGGTTTCTGTGATGTTATTATTTTAATAGTTTCATTTTTAAAACATGAGGAAAATGTTTTGTTACAATTAGCACTAATTAGTTGCACATATTTTTGTATTTTTCTATGTCTGTGTATTTGTTATTAAGCTTCTAACATTGTCTTTTCCCCCAACTGTTGCCTTCTTAAATTGCTTCAATAATAATAAATTGCTTCATATAAACTATATATGATGGCCTTGCATGTGTTCATTGGTATACTTAAATTTTGATCTAATATCCACATATTACAGGATATCTCCAACCTCTTGTAACTGCTCTGAAAGTCTATATAGAGGTCCCTCATTAAAGCAAAAACAGAATGCCACAAAACCCTATGAAATTAGGATTAGGTATATATCCAAAAATATTTAGCAATGATACAGTAGAAACATTCACTTCTCTTATATACCTGAATAGCACATTTTCTTTATTCCATCTTTTTTGTGCATCTAGGTAGATTACACAGATTGGTTGCTATGAATATTGCTGCCATTATCATGGATGTTCATGTTGATTTATATTCCTTTAGTATGTATCCAAGGGGCTGGGAAGGTGGCTCAGTGGTAGAGCGCTTGTCTTGCGTGCCTGAGGCCCTGGGTTTGATTCCTCAGCAACACGTAAGCAAAAACAAAAAAGCCAGAAGTGGCGCTGTGGCTCAAGTGGTAGAGCGCTAGCCTTGAGCTGAAGAGCTGAGGCACAGCTCCCCGGCCCAGACTTCAGGCCCCATGACCGGACCCAAAAACAAAACAAAACAAAAATATGTATCCAAGTTGCCGTTAAGTTCATCAATATATGTGTCTTTTTGGTATTGTGTAAATTTCCATTATGATCTCCATATGGGTTGCCCTAGTTTACAATGCCACAAAACCAAATACAGTTCTTGATTTATTTCAACCTCTCCAGCAGTTTATCTGAGTGGTGATAGCTATTCTGGTGTGTAAGATGGGATCTCTGTAACTTTCTTATTTATTTTCCTATGTATTTCCTATGTGGATAAGAATATCAAACATTTCATTTATTTATTAAACACTTAACAGTTGTACTTCATTCTTGCTCCGTGTCTTTCTTTTTCTTTTGGTATTTGATCAATTTTTAAGTTCTATAATATTTAATTTTTTCCCATACTAAATACTCACTTTTGTAAAAAGATTTTTTTCATTACAGTAGTGCACAATTAACTAAAAACAAATAATTGTACATATATACCACTGGATGTTTTTGTTTTTTTTTAAAGCCAGGAAATTGTTACAATAAAGATGCTGAACTTCTTTTGCTAAATAGACTGAAAGGATAGTATCTCATATTAGCTTAAAATAATCTCAGAATTAACAGTCACAGCCTGAGCCACAACAGTCTCAGCTAAGTAAAACCACTAAAACAGCACAAACTGCATTTAAAGACAGCAAAGGGCTGCATAAAAGTTAGAAGAAAGACACGACTTTCAGGAAGCAAATGCTGAAGTTCACAAGCAGACCTTAGGAATCTGAATATCAAGAAGAACAAAGGATAAAAATATATAGGAGGACAATTTTAGAACTCAGAATTCAGAAGGGGAAACAACCACTAGATAATAAAACTCTATGCTAAATGGAAGAAGTGTTTTACCCCAAACCTCAGCTGTGTCTGACTCTCTCACACCAAACACACACACACACACACACACACACACACACACACACACACACACACACACACACACACACACACACAAACCTAGTGAGAAGCTTTAGCCAAAATACAGTCATTCTGGACTTAGACTTCATTTTAAAGTCCTTTACCGAAAGTATCCATTGTGCAGGCCTTTACTGAAAGCACCCATTGTAAAGATTTTACTGAAAGTTAGAACTTAGGTATCTGGAAAAACTGAAATGTCCCAATAACTTTCTGCCCATAACTTCCCTAGCAATAGCCATCAGCGGATGACAGGTAGGTACCTAAATTTACAGATGTTCTTCAGATAGCATATTTAACATAGTTTGTTGCGTACTGCTTAGCCTGTGCATGCTCGCCAATAAGATTGTGACAATATTGACTTACTAAATGCCAACCAATAATGTAACTGCCAAGATAGGGGACCCCTTACCTCAACCTTATACCCTATAATAAAACCCTCTTAACTGAAGGGTCAAGGCTCTCAACTCTGACCCGCTGCAACTGTAATGGTTGTGAGACCAGTCTCGAGCCTGCAATAAATGACTCTTATGTACTTGCATGGGAATTGGCTCCTTGGTGGTCTTTGGGGATCCTTATCTCAGCACAAGACTATTGTACACAGAGAACCCCAAGGGCAGCTTCATCTGGGACAATGAAGCTTTTTCCTCTTACTTTAAAATAATCAAAAGTGAATGTGCAGTTGGATCTACAGCCACCCCAAACCTGAACAGGAGGAGTCAAAGGATGCCTTAGGCTGCAGGACAGCCTTGGTTACCCCTGGCTTTCTGTGTAAGAATGCAGTTTGTGGTCCCCTAAGCAAGGGTGGCCAAGCTGAAATGGGGGTATGCTTTGCCTGGAGGATAGCACCGTGTGAGCCCTGCATGCATGGTGAACCAAAGTGGGAAACACTGTGAGCATCTCCAGGATGGCCTCTCAGAGGCCTGGAGAAGTTGACTCCTTTAGTTGGACATGGCATGAGGTAGGAGGACAGGGGGAATCCAGAAGATGGGAAAGGCACAGGACCAAATGAGCCTCTCCATGGAGACTCCTCAGCCATGCTAAGGAAGTTCCCAGCCCACACATGGTGGCCACCACACAGGTACCAAGAGGCCATTTGTCTAGGGGGCAGTCCCAGGTCCTGATCCAGAGCAAGAACTTCCCCATTGGCCCTGGGTCTGGCTGAGGTGGAGCAGTGCCCACCAGCCATTCTTCCTCTGCCCTGCTTCACCTAGCCTCCCAGCAGCTGCCTGGCCCACAGCACCCATGCTAGGCCAGCTCCATGGGGCAGGCCAAGGCTATGCCAGCGATTCCTAGTACCTGCTTCAAGGGGAGACTGAGGCCTAGCCCACAGCAGAGCTGGCCCTCACTAACTTACAAGGACCTTCAGAGAGGCATGGCCATCACCAGACCAGCACTGCTGCCCTCCCAGTCCCCAGAGTTTACCTACAAGTCCCTGCCTTTGTTCTTGAAATTCTTGAGCCCCTGGTTGGCTCATTTCTCATTATCTGTTTAGGTGGGATTTGAGAATCCTGACAAGTACTAAAGAATGAAATACTTTTTTTTTATAACATTTCTTAAGAGATTTTGGCTCTACATTAATTATCATAGAAATTGACCTTCAAAAACTCTATCGGTGGGCCAGAGTCTTAAGGGCACCTCCAAAACTAGAGCAGAGAATCATCAACCCGGATTTTTAAAATTGTTATTTTTAAGGTAGTTACATACTGATCACCATTTTCTAAGTCAGGTAATGAGTTCATTTCTTGTTTGACAATCCCATCCCTTCCTTTGCTCTCTGTCTCTTATTTTCCCTTCTCTCCCTGTCCACAGTGGTATATTTCATTGTGAACGTAATACCTACAGAGTACACATGCTCCATCTGTTCCCCTGTTTCCTTGAATGTCTCATAAATGTCCTCAATGCTCATAAATGGATAAACAAGAACAGAAAAATCCCTCTTATTTACAATTTCTGGAATTCATTTCAATATAAACATCAGTAGTTTTATGAGAGTGTCAGGCTCTGTACACACATACTGAACACTGATACTTCCTGTACTGTCATAACTCCCACTGGATTCGAAGGTCCACAAAGGAATTCTTTTCACGTTCCACACAGGAAGAAACTGAGATTCAGAAAGATTAAGTAACTTACTGGAAATAATGGGCTGAGCATAATGGCTCATTCTTATGACTTACCTACTACAGAGAGTAAGATTTGAAGATCACAGTTGGAAACCAACCCAGGTTGACATATCCATTACATGTTTATCTCCAGTTAACCAGAAGAAAGTGAGAATTGTGTGTTGCAAGTGGTAGAGCTAGAACACCACCAGACTTGAATGAGAAACCTGAAGGATACTGTCAATATCATTATTTTTAAGAACCAATGCTGTCCCATACATAATCAGATCCCCCCCACATATTAAAATAGATAGTACTGAAATCCAAATAGATTTTTATTTTTAAAGTTTTATTTTTATTTTTAGTGAGGTTTGACTGGATAGTTTCTACTGATGAGCCACAACTTAGAATTATGTTACAATGCTACCCATGTCTGTATTCAGAGAAAAATTCTCCTAAATCAGTATTCCTCCTTTTCCAGCAATAATAAGTTTTCTATTCCTAGTCCAGTTTCTTCTTTTGGGACTCAATCTCTTAGACTTTTCTGTCTTGCATTGTCTGTAAGTTCATTGATCCAGTAGATCTCAGCCATCTTAATAACCTGGACAGAACCTGCCTTGGGAAAAGTGTTCTAAGTTCACCATTCAGTGGTATTTGTTAGTACTCACCCATAATCACTTTGTCTTCAGAATGGGGAACTTGTTAGGTCCAGGAATTGAGGGGATGCACTCAATGTGTGCTATTTCATACTTTTTTGATTTAATGGCAGCTTCCACCTATTGTCTACTTTAAGCATTATGTGAAGAGAAAGATTGCCCCTAAGAGACAGAAGCACTGTACTAACTGTTGCTCTCAAAACACAGGAGGAAGGAAAGAAGTTCTGAAGAAGCCATGTAGCCTAGACACTGAGTTCTTAGAAACTCAAGCTGCCTTTTATCTTATCTTCAACAAAGAAAATGGAGCTTGTAAGCTCCATTTATATTCCTGAGCATGGGGCTCCCTTTCCCTTTGTACTTCTGACTCTTTACATCAGGGTCAGGTGGGAAGATGTAACAAGAACACCTAGAGTTTGGGCCTGGGATTAAAAACTCCATTTTGTGATCCACTGCTTGAATTGGATCTGAGGGGCTGAAGGAAGTTAGGTTAGGAATTCAGAAAATTATAATTACTTGTAAGTTTGCTACCTAAACTCATCCCTTCCCACCCCTCAGAATCTTATTTCCCAACTGTATAGACACCCTTACACTCTGTTTCTGCTTCTTATGTATACTACTTTACAAATGGAGGTTTTCTCCCAGGCTCAAAATGATTTCATTGATGAGGGCACTGTGTAATAGGCTAAACATGGTTTGTTCATGTGTTCATATCCTAGGTAGGACTAGTAAGTGCTAAGTAGTAGTCAGGGCTCACTTGCTACCAGTGGTATTGCTCTGAGGAATTACTGTCCATATTTCCTACAGTATATAGTAAAAGGCCTCTCAGAAAGGCTCCAGACCCAAACTTCTTGAGTCTCTGTGTGAGCTAATCATCACTGAGCAACGATATTCCATGGTTTGTGAGATATTCATTTCTGTGAGAATATGCATATGAGGGTCCAACAAGAGAGTTACCTGGAAGGAAGCACCTAGAAGGCAAAACGCCTACTAGGACAATGGAAATCCATGGTTTTGCATGTTTAATGTTTAAACCTGTGCATTGAACTAACAAGAAAAAAATGAACCACTAAGAAACCTGCCAATTATGCCAAATAAAGAGATATGGTGAAGGTCAGAGAAAGGACATTGATTTAATGGTAGGAATGACAAGACAACATCTTAGCTCACCTTCAGAATATTAATCCATACTCACCTACTTTTCTATTCACCCATGTCATTAGGTCTGAGTTGTATGTAGAGTCCTCAGGGCCTTCAGAACAGGAAGATCTAGGATAGAGCCTAAGATTAGTCTGCCATTTTGGACATAAAATAACCAGTTTGATGAAAGATCTTAGTAGTGTCCTACAAATAATGTGCATTCATCCTACTACATTTGGTAAGTATCCCCTCACTAAATTATCTTTGGTTGGGTCACTTGCTGACATAGAAGCGGTCTTGTAGCTCCATTGTGACTTCACTGTATTCTGCTGAACCAGAAATGGAGAAGTAGATTCTGACCACAACACATTTGCATCTTTCTCAATGAGCAGTGAATGGCAGGGGAGTATTTAAGGTGCTCCCCATGTTCTCAGTTAGCTAGTACCACCTTGGATTCCAGCTGAAATCTTGATAAACAAATACAGAAGTTACATGTAGCTTGTTGTGGCAGATTCACAGCTAGAGAGGCAGATGAGAAAGTGGAAGGGCTTGGTGTGAAAGTCACAGGTTGATATGAAGCAGAATTCAAAGGATGTGGAGATGAAGGGAGCTACCTGGCTGGAAAAGGAGAGGCAGCTAAAGCTGATGAACACCTAGAGAGAGAATATAGAGCAAGTTGAGACCATCTGGATATCAAAGTAACCCAGCTGAGGTCCAAAAGTCTGGCTCTCCCGAGCCACAGAAAGAAGTTGGAAGAGTATCAGCAAATGCTCTTGCCCATGTTTAAGGATCACCCAGAATGTCAGAGTAAGATTTGGTAGCTTCCCAGAGCACTGCTGCTGAGCACATTTCAGATCCCTTGGTATCATGATAATTGATATTGGAAAGGAGTAGCAAAAGTTGTATGAGGTGATTGCAGCTCGCTATGCGGAGCCTATTCTGCTGGAATGTGGAGTGTTCTCTCTCAGGATACTTAGGGCAAAGATCCTATAGCTGGTGTCAAAGAATGCAATCTACTTGGAGTAGACATTTATAGATGGCACTTACCTGAACACAAGCTGAGAGTGAGCTGTTAGAGGTAGTTTCCCTAAAGATCTAACAGCCAAAACTGGACAGGCAAACCCAGAGCTCTGCACCACATCAGTCCACCATGCCAATTGCTTCCATCCTAGTACTCGATACCCAGTTTGGACTCCCATGACCTTGTTACCCTGATTGTGCCCCCAATCCATTACAACTTTTACTCTTTCACTTTGTCTATACTTCCTTGTCCCTGCTAAACAGTTCTGAATGCTGTTGCTACCACCCAATTTCCTGACATTACACCTCACCAATTACAGTAACAGTTACCCTTTCCCTGGTATCCTAGTCTCAACTACTCTTTTCTGCTACCCATAATTCATAACACCATGATCACTGACACCCCTGTCTCTGATACCCCATTCCCAAACAAAGCAAGGGAAGAGTGGGCACAGACAGTCAACTTGGGTATTCCTCTTGCAGGCACATTGAGACAAGTTATTTCTCAGGTATTTAACACGAGGGACTAACTGGCAGTGGAAAGAAAAGAGGTTACTCAGAGGTGACTAAAATCCAAGGACATCACTTATATCTTGTTGCTAGGAAAAGAAGGCCCTAAGGTGAAAGTTAATGAGAACTGAAAATTTTACAAAGAATATTGGGCATGATGCAAAAGGTTTACCTTAGTATCTCCTACTAGTGGTCTGAATTATTTTATGACATAGATATGTAACTACTTTGCATTTTAAAAGTTATATGAAAATGCACATTATGTAGTACTTATATTAATTGATGGAATAGTTGCATAGGGTCACGTTAATGATATTCAATAGTTTATGTTCTATAATATGGTAATGAGGCTGCCTTTGGCAATATGAATTGAGCTCTCTAACAACAAATAGAATTTCATTGTCAATGTAGTTACAGATGCTACTACAAAAATGAAAGCTGGAACAAGAAAACTGAATAAGCTACAAGTTTGAAGGGAAGGGGTCAGTGGTAAGGGCTATGATAAAAGAGAAATTCTTCACCATGGAATCTTAGAATAATAGAATGTGTTTTGCTGAATTACTAACTTTTAAAACCTTCTTAGGAAGCAAAACTTTTTTTTTATTCTTGCTATTTGGAAACTCTTTAATGAATGGTTTAACAAAAAATTATCAAAATGACTTTGAAAATTCAATGATATCTATTATCAGATTAACATTATATTCAAAATTGCCTTGAGATGCAGGCAGGCTCCATTCCTTTTCTACTAAATAAATGGAAAAAGCTTCCTTTTGAATGGTTGGACAATCCATGCCACTTGTTCCAAAACAAGAAAATATACTACAGAAAGAAAAGAGGAAGGAGACTCAAGGCTGCTGAAATTAGCATATCTGCCATTTGGATTTTAATGAGATTTTTCTACAAAGAATAAGATTTTCATCTTAACATAATTTCAAAATGGATGTGTTACAGGATAGCTTCCAAATGTAATATTTAATGCTGTTGGATTACTTGAAGACAAAAAACTTTAAATTTCAGAAAAACTGTAATGTTCCAATAAACACATAGAAGAAATATAATTTAAAATTTCATGGTTCAACGTAAACCCTGACAGGAAAGTGTGAGAAATGCTTATCTAGAAACCTGAAGTGGCACTGTGGCTCAAGTGGTAGAGGGCTCCCCTTGAGTTGAAGAACTCAGGGACATGTTAACACCCAGGTCCTGAGTTCAACCCACATGACTGACAAAAAGAAATTTTAAGGAATTAAAGCATTAGGGCTGGGAAGGAGACTTAGTGGTAGAGTGTTGTCTTGCATGCATGAGGTCCTGGGTTCAATTCCTCAGCACCACATAAGCAGAAAAAAGTGAAAATGGCACTGTGGCTCAAGTGTTAGAGCACTAGCCTTGAGCTGAAGAGCTCAGGCACAGCGCCCAGACCCAGAGTTCAGGCCCTCCTACCACCACCTCCACCAACAACAAATTAAAGCACCAAACGACCTGAAGATGTTGTACAGAATAACGAGTTTGGCATTATTCATTTACATGACTTAGTGACTTGAAACCTAGTTTACTAGGGGAGATGATGGGCAATTTGTGTGTTTGCCAAAACCTGCAAAATTATTTCGTACTTTCCCAAGAAGGAAGAAAGGAGGGAATAGGGGGAGGAGGGAAGGTGTTTGGTGACCTTGCCTTTTGGTTCAGTGATTGTTTTCTGGGGTCAAATTCAGAGAAATTCTGCTTGCAATCCTAGTTGAATGGGGAATGAAGAAACCATGCCCTGGAAGGAGTTTTGTCCGGTCCTTAGCCTGGTTCCAACCACCACTGGATAATCCAAGTCCCATTTCTGGACCAAGATGCCTTGAAGAGTACAGATTCACTGGGCAGTTGGACCTAATCACAGCCAGAAAAGGCAAAAAATAATGCAATGCCCGAGGGCAGCACTGGAAATCTACACCAGGCAGAGATTTTTTTATATATTTTTATTGCAAAAATACTGCACAGAGGGTTTACAATTACATGAGAAGGGTAATGAGTATATTTCTTATCGGGCATTGTTACCTCTTCCTTTGTTTTTCCCCTACTACCCCTTTCCTCCCCACCTCTCCAACTCCTCCTTCCTTGACCCCTGTCCAACATTGTAAATTCATTTTCGACACAGTGTCCTGTACATCTCATCATCACAATGGGTCAACCTGCATCCCCATTTAAGCATTCTGCTACATCCCTTCCAGTCCCCAAATTTCAAAAATGTATATACATGATGCAGAACACTGGAACCAAATACAGTGAAAACAGGGATTATACCATGGGGGGGATGAACCTACAAAAGATTCACATAGTGCATTATAAGTATATTAAAAACAAAAGCCAGAAAG
Source organism: Dipodomys spectabilis (assembly GCF_019054845.1). Lineage (NCBI taxonomy): Eukaryota > Metazoa > Chordata > Mammalia > Rodentia > Heteromyidae > Dipodomys > Dipodomys spectabilis. The sequence continues at coordinate 6,094 of NW_024872593.1, read as the reverse complement.
GAAAAACCACTTGTGTCTCTGACTTGGGTTACATTTCATTTAACGTCATCTTATATGGTCATATTTGCATAGCCTTTGATCTTCTCTGCTTGTCTTAAATATGTACTAGTCCTTGCAAACAAGGGAAAGCATGGTACCTATGTTTCTTTGGGTGTGGCTTACTTCACTTAATATAATTTTTACCAAGTCGTTACATTTCCTAACAAATGGGGAAATGTCATTCTTTGTAATGGAGGCATACAATTCCATTTTGTGTTTGTGTCTATATATATATTTATATGTATGTATATATATATATATATATATATATGCATATCACATTTTCTTGATCCATTCATCTACTGAGGAGCATCGGGGTTGATTCCATATCATAGCTATGGTGAATAATGCTGCAATAAACATGGTTGCGCTGGCAGCTTTGGTATGATCTTGTTTGTGATCATTTGGGTAAATGTCCAAGAGTGGGATTGCTGGGCCATAGGGGAACTATACATTGAGTCTTAGGAAGAAATTCCATATGGCTCGGTTAAACAAGTTTACAATCCCACAAACAATGCAGTAGGGTTCCTTTTTAGCCACATCCCCTCCAACATCTGTTGTTACTACATTCCTTTTTTTAAATTCTGAAAATACACAACAGAGGGGTTACAATTACATGGGCAAGATAATGAGTACATTTCTTATCAAGCATTGTAGCCTCCTGCTTTGTTTCCCCTTCCCATCCCTTCCCATCCTCCCCCTGCCTCCCCAAGCAGTCCTCCTTCTCCCCCCACCCACACCAAAGTTGTAAAGTTCGTTTTCAACATAACGACTTGTACATCTCATTCTTGCAATTGGTCCACCTGTATACCTATTTAAACGATTTGTTTTTTCCCTTCCCCTCCACAAATTATACCGACATCAAATACAGTGAAAGAAAGGGTTATACCTTGGGGGAGAGACATACAAAACAACAAAGAAATAATATTATAAATGTGTTAGAAACAATCACATGAAAGAAAAAAAAACATTTGAATACATATATTACGTTTCATTTCACAAACATCAACTTATCTGTCTGTTTCTGCTTGATCCAGACATATACTAGTTATTGGAAATAAGGGACACCATGGGACCTATGTTTTTATGGGCCTGGCATACTTCACTTAATATAACTTTTTTCCAAGACTTTCCATTTTCTAACAAATGGGGCAATGCTATTCTTTCTGATGAAGTCATAGAATTCCATTGTGTATATATACCACATTTTCTTGATCCACTCATCTACTGAGGGGCATCTGGGTTGGTTCTATATCTTAGCTATAGTAAATAATGCTGCAATAAACATAGTCGTGCTGGTAGCTTTAGTGTGGTCTTGTTTGTGAACATTTAATTCCTAGGTATTTTATTTTTTGTGTGGCTAATACGAATGGAGTTGCTTTCTCACTTTCAGCCACTTTTCTCATTGTTGACATACAGAAAAGCCATTGGTTTTTGAGGGTTAATTTTATACCCTGCTACTTTTCCAAAGTTTTTAATCAGCTTGAGTAATTTGGGAGTGGAGTGTATGGGATTCGATCTTCTGCATGGTCTAACCTACTATCAAGACTTTCTATTTTGTTATTTATTTCTTTTCCTTCTAGTTGGTCAGCTTTGATGGCTTCAAATTCTTTATTGGAGCTTTGTTTTCGATCTTCTATGAACTTCTTTACTTCCTTAATTTGGTGTTCAGTGTTTATTCGCCAATCACGTAGTTGGATGGTTATTGTTTTCCTGGACTCCCATTCCTTCTGTTGGGTTCCATTCAGCATTCCCTTTTTGTATCCCTGACTTCTTTCAGTTCTCTGTTTATGTATTCCATGAATGCCTTTAGTGATCTTTGTGTATTCTCATCTTACTCTCTCAATTCCTGTATTACTTTTTGATTAGCTTCCTCACAATCACACAATTCCTGTAGTTCGATTTGAGTGTTCTCAGCCTGCTCATGCCATTCCTGACTTTCTAATTGACTGATCTCAGCCTTCTCATGCCATTCCTTTATTTCTCTTTGTGTGTTCTCAAGCTGCTCGTGCAATTCCTGTATCAATTTTTGAGTAGCTTCCTCACGCTCATGATATTCCTGTATTGACCTTTGGTTTGCCTCCTCTCTCTCCCTATCATGCTCATACAGAGTCCAATGCAAGTTTTCAAACTTTACATTTACCATGATTACCAGTAGTGTTTGTAGAGCTTTTTGGAAATTCTCCTCTGGATTATTCATTATCTGTTCTGTCCCCTTATTATCATGAGTGGGAGTTGAGATACCCGGACTTGCCATTTTCTTGTGTTTTTCTGTCTTGCTCTGCTCATTTGGGATGGAAGTAACACCAGTTTTTTGCTAGAATACTATCTTGATGTAAGCATCAACCAACGTCTGTAGTTGCACAATCAAAATTCTGCAGATACTATCTAGTTCAACAGATATATCTATTCAACATCAAACTACTCTGTATTAATTGACTACAAACGACAAAGAAGAATTTGGCAAACCAGAAATAATTAGGTTTAGGGAGAGATGTGCGTAAAAATAGGAATAGAGGGATGTGGAAAGGCAGAGGGAGAGTTCACTTAACTAAGTCCTAATCTCAAAGTGGGAAATAGGTTGGATAGAATGATAGTAGAGAGAGAGAGAGAAAAAAGAAGAAAGAAAAAGAAAAAAAGAGATAAGCGAAAATAGAAAAGCAAAAATTAAAGAGTGCAACAGTTAAAAATTATGCAAATAAATAATGAAATATTCAGAGAACAATGTGGATAAAATGAGAGAAGGGAAGGATATAAAGGACATGTGAAAAACATAAAAATAAAAATGCTTAAAATATTATATAGGCAAAAGAAATAGTACTGCTCTTAAGGAATTTAATTCTAAGAGGTTTTGAATTGAGTAATAAATTTCTGGATTAAGTATGTACATAATGGCAGATAAGGTCTAATAATCAACTATGGGTATACCTGAAAATGAGCAGAACAGCAATTAAGTCAAGCAAAGAAGAACAAAGAAAGGTGAAAAGAATGAGAAACAAAGAAAGAAAGGATCAAAATGTTAGTAGAGCTAAACAAAAAAAAATTAAAAAAAGAAAAAAGCACACACATATATATCCCTAAAATACAAAAATATAAGAGGAAGAAAAAAAAAGTTAATAGAAAACAAGTTTTTAAAAAAAATTTAAAAATTAAAAAAAGTTTTAGAAAAAAATTATTTATAAAAGGTACAAAAAAGAGTTCTTTGATTTTTTTTGGGGGGGGGGTACGGAAAGATCCTGTATCTCCCTTGTGTCCCTAACCAGTCCCTTGATGGAGTCTCTGGTCTGCTTTTGGTGTTTGATTTTCCTGTTTGGTTTCTTAAATCAGTTTGTTTGAGCAGGCAGAAAAATGCTCTACTTTACCCAGGATTTTGTTATCCTCCTCCCAGCCTAGTTCAATGGGAGGGAGACATGTTTTGAGTATCAAAAAGAGGGAGATGGCTGTTTCCTCTAGTTTGGAGATGCTGTTATGAGGCTAGGTTCTGGGTAGAGTTGAGGCCTTACAATAAACTGTATCTTTTCCCTGAGGGGCTATCTTCTGAGACACAGAGCCCAGCCTAGATCCATTTTCAGGGTTTATGTTTACTGAGTTTCAATTGATTGTTAAGGCTTCTGTAGGGAGAGGCAGCCTCTGGCTCTATTTACCCAGTGAAGAAAGCCACTCCTGGGTCTGGTGGCTCAGGCTGGGAGACTTTTTCCTGGGTGGAGCTGAGCCTGGCAGGTCAGGTTAAGTTCCTGTGACCTGCTAAATGCCTCTAGTTTTCTTCCAAGGCCTGAGTTGGAGTTAACAGCTCAGCCAGGCCTTTGTCAGTATCAAACATGGAGATCTCTGGTAGTGGAGGGGGAGGGGTGGCCTTCCCTCCTCTGCTCCCTGAGAAGGAGTGAGGATGTCAGGCTTCTACTCATGCCAAGTCTTGGTTCCTGGGTAGTCTCTGGTCTGCGAACCGCAGGATGAGGATGTCTGCTCCTTGTCAGTTCTTGCTGGTGTTGAGTAGAATCTGCTCACCTGCCACATCTGGCACCTTTGTCTCGGACTCTCTGTGTTGGAAGTATGGTGGCTATGGCCGCCGCTACTGTTGCAGCTGCCAGCCAGTGCTCAGATCTGTCTCCTTTTCTGTATTTTCCCTCTCTGGTCTAACTCTCTGTACTATCATGGCACACTTGGTGTGATTCTCTGGCTTAGGACTGTTCACTGGAACACTAAAACTTCTTTCTATGCAAGAGCTTGTTTAGCATCCAGTTTCTCCTATATTTCTTTATTACAACCATTCTAACTGGATTGAGGTGCAATCTCTCTTGTCTTGATTTGCATGTCTTTTATGCTAGAAAAGTTGACCATTTCTTCACGTGTCTAATGGCCATTTTTATTTCCTCTTCAGAGAAGTCTCTCTTTAAGTCTTTAGCCCACTTAGTTATTGAGCAGTTGTTTCTTTGAGGATTTGTTGTTGGGGAATTGAATTTTTTGAGTCCTAAATATATTTTAGATATAAGTCCTTGTCTGTTTTATGACTCATGAAGATCTTCTGCCGAATGTGGGCTTACTATTGATCTTGCTAGCTATGACCTTTGCCTTGCAGTAGCTCTGATGTTTCATGCAATCCCAGATGTCCAACCTTTCTTTTATTTCTTTTGTTTCTGGATCTCTATTAAGAAAATTTCGTCCTGTGCTAAAAATCCCTGAGTTTCTCACATTCCTTCATGTAATGTTTTCATGGTGTCTTCTTTTATTTTGAGGTCTTTGATCCATTTGGAGTTGATACTTGTGCAGGGTGATATATACAGATCTAGCTTTTGTTTTCTACAGGTATTTAACCTATTTTGCCCATAGCAATTACTCAAAAGACTGTCTTTCTTCTATTCTCTATTTTAGCTCACTTGTGAAAGATTAGGTGGCTATATGTCAGTGGGTTCACGTCTGAGTCTTCTGTCCTATTCAATTGATCGTCAGATCTGTTCTTGTGCCAGTACCTAGCTTTTCTTTTACTATGGCTTTTTAGTAGAGTTTGAAATTTGGAACTGATATTGTTCCAGTACTGTTCTTTCTGCTAAGGATTGACAAACCTACAGCCAGCATTATACTTAATGGTGAAAAGTTAAAGCCATTTCTTATAAATTCAGGAATGAAATAAAAATGTCTGCTCTCTCTATTCCTCTTCACCTTAGTATTAGAATTCAAGCTGGGGCAATAAGACAAGATGCAAACTTAAGGGGATCCAAATAGGGAAAGATGAAGTAAAACTCTCCCTCTTTTCAGATGACATTGTCTGGTATTTAAAGAACCCCATGGACTGCACTCCCAAGTTACTTGTGCTGATCAGAAACTTTGGCAAACTGTCAGAGTATAAAATTATCCCTCAGAAGTCAATGGCTTTCCTGTATTCTAATCAAGATAAGAGTGCAGCTGAAATTAGGAAAGCAACCTCATTTTAATAGCCACACAAAAATTAAATTCCTAGGAGTTAACTTACACTTTGAAGGTCCTCTATGATGGAAACTTTAAAAACCTGAAAAAGAAAATTAAAGCAGAAACAAGGAAGTGGGAAACCTCCCAAGCTCATGGATTGGAAGGATTAACATCATGAAAATGGCAATACTGCCAAAGGATACATCCAAATTCAATTTGATATCTATCAATATCCCAATGTCACTCTTCAATGAAATAGAAGAAGCTGTCCAAAAGTTCATATGGAACAATAAAAGACCCCGAAGAGCCCGGAGGGTTTTTTTTGTGATTCTTATTTTATATTACCATTTTGATTCTACAAAGTAATCTATGGATTTTAACTTTCTTCCGTCCCTTTGGATAAAGCTCACAAAAACCCTGCCTCTAGCTCCCAAGACATTTAATTCTTAGGTCTGGACAATTGTTCCTATATAGTGAATTATTTAATTGTATTTTGAACGTATAATACATGCATATAAAAATAGCACACTTTGATCTCATGAGAAAATAGCCTTTTCCCCTCTCAAATTTATTTCTGGAAAGGCATTTTTAGAGAGAATCTGTTTTCATTTTAGATGAAAAGTTTTAGGAAACTATGTTCATAATCTGGCTC
>NW_024872592.1:0-14789 GCF_019054845.1 Dipodomys spectabilis | reverse complement strand
TCCTGTCCCCTACAAATGGAGGGAAATCCTGAGTCTCGTTCCTATTCATATGAATATTGATGGAAGATTATGAATGGCAAGGTGGATTTGGTTGTTTCTGAATACTACTGTACAATTAGACAGAGTGATTTTATGAGTCCAATGGATTTTAATGAGTATTTTTTGACACATTCAAAGAGTACTATTAATTACATGGACGCAATAGTTTCCAAACCGTGGTTGAATTAATTAATATTTCATTAAGGATGAAAACAATAATATTAAATACATGGAGGCATAATAAATACCCAAGAATTGGTAGAAATGTAGTCTATATAACTGAAGAATGTATAGACATCTCTGGCACTCTATAAATATCTGTATTTATTTGTGTACTGCCATCTTCATGTCAATCTGTTCTTATTTTGTCAATGCCTAGGGCTCGATCTCAGGTGCTGGAAATGCTTGTCAGCTACATATGCCCCAGGCTGGTGTGTTGACACTCACCCATTCATGAATTGGGTCTTGTAGACTGTGAATTCAGTTGCCAGCACTCACAAAAATTGAATCGTGGATTAAGGAGCCCATGGTGACTCATTTTTTTCCTTTTCTGTGAAAGTCCTGGGTGGCAGGTGTGAAGTTTCATATATAGGCAAATCTATATCCTTTGTAATAAATGTAATAAATATTTCATGTGTGGTAACAGTCAATAAAATAAATGGTAAATAAATGAATAAAACAAAAATAAAATGAATAACCATACTAAGCTCCACATGGGGTCAACATCTGGAGCTCGATCTCAGGGCTTAGGAAAGGCCTGGCAGATGAATTGGCTAGAGGCTGCTGTGCTGACTGTCACTCATTCATGAATTGAACCTTCTAGGCCCTGAGTTTAGATCCCAGCACTACCAAAAATGTAATTGTGGAGTGAGAAGCCAAGCGTGACACATTTTTTCTTTTTCTTTGAAAGTACTCGGTTATATGTAGGATGTATAATTCAGATGCAAATTTATAAGCTATGTAATAGGATGTCATAAATGAAAAAAATGTCATAAGTGGAAGAATTGTCACTACAATAAATGAAAAAAAGATTGAATTAGTAGTGAATCATTCTAGGATAAAATAGACACAATAATTACAGGATATGCATTAAGTTTAATATTTTATTAAGCATTAACAGAATAAAAATTGCACGGAAACATAAATACCTAAATATTAGTAATAACAGCTGATGCGCAATTTAATAATATATAGACATCTGTCTCATTCTATAAAATATGTGATTATATGTATGGATGTATGTACATATGTGATAAACAATAATAGGATATTGAGTAATATTAATTAATGTTTTATTAATTGTTTACTGGGACACATCATTAAATGGAGACATAATTTAATACCTAATAATTGGTAGTAATTAACTATATAAATTAATAATATACAGACATCTTTTTGTGTATATAATATTTATATACAGCAATATCTATCTATGCCTCATTCACTCCTGGGGCCTGGTGGTTGAGTGATCGCCTACTAAGCACGAAGCACTGGGTTCGATTCCTCAGTGTGCCATAAACAGAAAACTCAGAAGTTCTGCTGCCACGCCTACTCCAGTGGAGTCTGCTTAGCATGGAACACCTGCTATCAGATCTGAGAATTGGGCCTCACAGAAGCCTACCTCTGAGAATGGGACTTCATAGAAGTCTACCTCAGATAATGGAGCTTCAAAAGGCCTACCTCCTGGAAAGGCTGGCAAGCCCCTGGAAAGATATGTTCTGTTCCTGTTTTTCTTTTCTTCGCTGTAAAGGAGTGCCTATTAATCTTTTACTGTTCCTGCTGCTTGTTCTACTTTCTCATATTCAATGTTCCCTTATTCAGGGCTCTTTCTTGGAAGTGATGACGACCCCACCATCCGATGAGTGTCCTGAGAATATGACTAACTCACCAGAGTTAAGCGCTACACTGAAAGCCCCTCTTATGGAGGCTATTAGAAAGTCATAATTAAATATAAAAGTATTGGAGGTTTCATGACATCACTTCAGCAGAAGGAATTTTTTGTAAGAGATTTACAAGAAGCTGTAGGCACGGCTAGAGCAGAAACTGTATATGGCTATTGGAGACTTCCCTTTAATCCTGAAGCATATACAATAGACCCATATAGATATCTTGTAGATAAGAATGATGTAGAGGGATATTTAGACCAAAAGCTAAATAAGATTCCTAAAAGGTTGGTAGATGGAAGGTGGCAATGGCTTATCAGAGGAAATGGTAGGATCCTCCATTATCTAGAGGACCCTAAAGACTTCCCCCAGATCCATCGCCTTTTACAGGTGTGTATGATAAGGATGGCAACCGTTGGGTAACTACTTAAGAAAAAAAACTTCCTATTACTCTCTTCCATTTACTGAGAGACTTGCTAGATCTAGGCCTCCTTGGTGCTTACTATCAAAGAAGAAACAAAACAGATCTTATGAGACAGTTAAGGCCTCTATGGAGAAGAGTAAACGATTATGTGAAAGGGTTACTGAGAAGACACTATGAGCTGAATTTGATATATGGCCAGATTTAACTAAATATACTGAATATCATGAGTTTTGGCCACAAATTGGGGACCCTCTAAAAGAATGGCAAAGAAGCACAATTGCTTAGAAAAGATTTGAAATGCATAAAGTACAAAACTCAACAAAAGTAACAATAAAGTACTAGAGTTCATGCCTTTCTGTCCAGCACCTTGCCCATATGCTCTGGTTAATGGTTAATAGGTGATAAACATCTCAAAACCAATTGCATTTCTTAAAAATAGAGGAAAAGTCTATCATCATAGCTTGTCATACAAAAAACAAGATCAGGTGACCACCCAAGAACAAAGCCTTGCAGCAAGATTGTGTAACCTTTTGCCCTTTCTCATGGAGACCTTTATTTATAAAAGCTTGTTATCCTCTGCAATAAATCGCACTCAGCATTCACTCCTCTTGTGTGTGAGTTGTCTGTTTGCCATCTCCCCACCTGTTCCAGTTATCTCCACTAGGTGTCCTCCGTCGTCCCGAAAGAGCCAGTCCAGGGCATTCTGCTATCTTTCAATCAATTGAGTGCTAGCCTGGAGCACAAATGCTTAGGGACAGTGTCAAAGCCCTTACTCAAGCCCCAGGGCTGATGCCACAAAAAGGTAGAATGTTCAACTGCAACTAGAGAAAGACAGGACCTCATCACAGAGAAAGCTAGTAGTCTGATGCTGACAGCTGCCACCTAACCTGACTTGGCCAGATGTAAACTGCTGCAACCCAGCTCCATGGTTTACTCCTGTCATCCTGGTTTACCCTGGCTTACCACCAACATCCCGGCTGCTCCGTAGCTTTAAAACTTGGCAAGAAGTCTGCTAGACTCTTTGAAATATCGCTTGAAGTGGTAGAGTTCTAACCTTGAGCAAATGGTATTAGAACAGTACCTCATGCTTTGAGTTCAAGCCCCATGGCTAACCCCCCAACAACAAAAACAACACCCCACTAAACCATTAGAAGTGAACTTGTGTGGTTTGTGAAATGTTCCTCAAAGAATGGTGATACTGATGAGAGCACCCTAATTCTAATGGCAGCTTGTTGAATAGAGCTATGTGCTGATTCCTTCATAAGGTGCTCTGTGCTGAGTCCTGCACATGGTGCTATGTGCTGAGTCCTTCACAAAGTGCAGTGTGCTGAGTCCTGCATTGGTTGCTGGGTGCTGAGTCTTTCACAGGTTGCTGTGTGCTGAGTCATGCAAAGAGTGCCATGTGCTGTATTCTTCACAGGGTGCATTCTTTCATCAGGTCCTTGTAAGAGCTCTACAATTGAGATGATTATGCAGACAATAATATTGAGGCTCATATATGTCCCCATGTCAGAGAAAAAATTATGTATTACTGAAAAGTAATGAGTTGTCTCTTCAATTTTTTGTTTTGTTTTTTTCTCAGTCATGAACCTTGAACTAGGGGCGTGAGTGCTGCCCCTTACCACTTGGGCTAGCACTCCACCACGTGGAGCCAAGGACCCCCTTTTAGCAGAGTGCCACTTAGGGGTCGATAGCTGAGGTTATCATCCTGCCTTCTCACGAAGCTGAGATCTGAGGATCTGGGTTCCAAACTATCTCAGAAACAAAAGGTCCCATGAGACTATCATCTCCAATTCACCACTAAGTAACCTGAAGTTGAAGCTGGGTGTTTGTCGCTCATGCATGTCATACTAGCTACTCAGGAGGATGAGATCTGTGGATCATTGTTCAAAGCTAGCTTGAGCAGGAAAGTCCTTGAGACACTAAGCTCTGATGGACCACCAGAAAAACTGAAATGGCGCTTTGGCTCAAATGGTAGAGCACAAGACTTGAGCTGAAGAGTTCAGGGACAGCACCCAGGCCCAGACTTCAACTCCTACAACAACAACAAAAAGACAGAAACAAACAAACAAACCTGAAGTAGAGGGCTGGGAATATGCCTTTGGAGTAGAGTTCTTTGCATATATAAAACCCTGGGTTTGATTTCTCAGGACCACATCACTAAAAAAAAAGCCTGAAGTGGCTCTGGCTCACGTGGAAGAGGGATGGAAGAGGGCTATCCTTGTACAAGAGAAACTAGTTACAGTGCTCAGGTACAGAGCCCAGGTTCTGAATTCAACTTCCAGGAATGGAGTTTGAGCTAGAGCACATGTGCAAGCACACACACACCCACACACACACACACACACACACACACACACACACAGACTAGAAGTGATGATGTTACACAAAATGGTAAAGCAGTGGGTTTCTTCACTGAGCTCATGGTCAGCACCCCAGCCCTGGGTTCAACCCCCAAACCTAGCCACACAGGGACCAACTAGGAGAGGTCAAAAGTTTCAAAACCTGATGAGATTCACCAGCCCTAGATGACAGGAAGCTTTGTGATATCAGATATGTGCTTAGATTTTCCAAGCTTCTGGAAACCTAAGAGAGGCATCATAGGCCCATCATCGCTCTCAATGAATCATTTCATGAGGTTCAGTGCCCTGGTTGTCTGCCAGAATGTATCCTGAATTATATTGAGCACTGTATCTGAATACTGGAATATAGTCTCCAAAGGCAGGATAAGTGCACAGGACTTGGCCTGCCACCGGAGGTGGCACAAATGAAGACTTCCTGTCAAACCAGAGCATTGGGGAGAGAGATAGTTTGGGGTACAAAGAGACCTTTTTCTCCTGACTTTGGAGCGTGCCCAAAATCATTCTCACTATCTGACCTGGATAAAGTTGTTTGTTACACAGCTGTACAGGAGTGAGTCTTTTGTCTGCCTGTCCAGACAATGAGAGAGACTTCTTTCAGCAGGCCTGGGATGAAGAGAAATCCTCAGGCTACACTGAGAACAGTGAAGTGAGCCTTGGAACATGCACTTTCATGAAAGCAGTCTCTGTTATGAAATCATTTTCTTGAATACAAATTTCTTAGCTTGGTGATGTTCATCATAGCTACTCTGGAACTTCACCTATAGGAATACATCCATACATACCCAAAGACATGGAAGACAGGCTCTTTTTGAGGTGGCATGTCCGAGGTATAACTATGAGCCGAGGCATTGTCCCTGAGCTCCTTTGGCTCAAGGGTAGTGCATTAACCTTGAATTACAGCCCCACTTCTGGGTTTTTCTGTGATATCTTAGAAATAACAGTGTCATGGACTTTCTTGTGCTGGCTGGATTCAAACTCAGATTCTCTACATCTCAGCTGCTGAAGAGCTGGTGTTAAAGTGAGAAGCCGCTGGCACGTTCTTTCTTTTCTTCTTCATTTTTTAATCTGGACAATCTGACTTCTTAACAGGGTCATTAAAATGGCTTGAATTTATAAGTTAACTACCCAATATTCTTTATAGCTTCTTTCACTGAGAAGCATTTTCTCTCCTCATCTTCTCCTCTGGTCACAGGTTTGAAGCCAAAAGTGAGAAGTGAGTGTCACAGGATTTGGCAGCAAATGTCCACAGGACATGTCAGCCCTGTCACTTAGCATTGAGCTGCAGTGAATTTACTGTCTCAGGATGAGAGGACTGAAAGCTGGAGCAATCCTCATTGCTCCTTTTGCCTATAAAATGATCTAATAATTGTGAGTGTTGTGTGTCTCTAACCTTAAGAATCTAGAACACACTAGAAGCATCTTCATGTATCTCTTTTTCTCGAGTGCCTCTTAAAATTTAGATTAAGGGCTTGTGTGGAGGGGCTACTCGGTGAATCCCTAAGGAAAGCCCCTTGAGGCCTCTTGGGAGATCGCCGTTCAAAGTCAGCCTGAGCAGGAAGTCTGTGAGACTCTTAACTCCAATAAACCACCAGAAAACCAGAAGTGGAGCAGTGGCCCAGAGGGTAGAGCTCCAGCTTTGAGAGAAAAAGCCGAGCAGGAGACAGAGGCTAGACCAGGCAGGAAAACCTGGGAGGCGCTTATGTCCAATTAATGACCAGATGTGTGGAAGTGTATCTGTGGTGGTGGTAAAGCCTCAGCCTTGTGAAAAACAGCTGAGGAATGCGTCGGGCCCTGAGTTCAAGCCCTGGGATGGCCACAAAAAATTTTCAAAAAGAGAAGGCCAAGTTTATGTATCAGTGCCCGATGCAGTTATGTGTGTATTTTACCTCTGTGAGTGCAAAAAGACCATATGCAATTCTTCTCCTTTTATTTACTGGATTATTTTTCAGATATGCTCCTTGCACATACCGCATCATTGTCTTCATTTCAGGCCCATAGCTTTTCTCTTCCAGGGTTCCAAGCCTGTGTCCTTATATGATGCACACTGAAGCGCTCAGCAGCCTTTATTTACATTTTATTATGGGACCAATGCAAGAATACTCACAAATCAGACAGGGGAAGAGAAGATCAGGTTTCATAGAAGTAACCAGTATTCAGAACATTAAACTTGGGGACATAAAATGGGAGCATACTTATGTAAAAACTACCATTAAGGAAAAGATGAGGACGCTGGGAATGTGGATTACTGAGAGAGTGCTTGCCTAGCATGCAAGAAGCCATGGGTACGATTCCTTGGGAGCACATACACAGAAAAACCCAGAATCGGTGCTGTGGCTCAAGTAGTAGAGTGCTATAGACAGTGTCCTGGCCTTTATTTCAACCCAAGAACTGGCAAAGAGATATCTAGATAGGTAGTAGTTAGCTAGATATAGGCACATACATACATACACAAATACATAGATCCATAGATAGATTCAATAGATAGATAGAAAAATGATAGATGAATCTGGTTTGGGATGTCAGGAGGAAAGAAGGGAACAATTCCCAGTCATGAGGCCTTCTGCAGTGTGCCAGGACACCAGCATTGCCTTCACACAACCACAGGGCAGGAAGACTGTCTCTTTTCCACTTCTCAGGCAGCCAAAGGCCCCACAGTCAAACAGGCAGACCTAGGTTCTAACTCAGGGATTGGAGATTTGCATTAATGAAGTGGAGAATGAAGGAAGGAGAAAGGACTGGCAGAGATAGAAGAAGGGCCTTCAAATCTGACAGATGGAGAGTGAAAAACCCACTCCTTAAGGCCAGAGGGTAGCGTTTTTCTACTCTGTTCCTCCCCTCTCACCCACTAAACTCGCTCTCTATTGGTAACCTAAAGGTAGGCTGAGGCTCCCTTCACCTGAGGGAGGAAGGTTAATTAGTCATTGTTTGAAGAGGCAGAGAAAAGCCTTACCCTAGTTTAACTCTAACAATTGTTTCAGGTTTCCCCCCATTGGTGGCTGTTCCTGGAATGAATGAAGTGATTTTGCAACTCCCTTCCCTGATGAGTGTGTACATTCTGCCTCCTAATCCTGTAGGCCTACTCTCTGCATCTAGCTTGGCTTTGAAACTGTTTTCTGCCTTCAATTACAGTGTTACACTGCAGTTCTTCCTGCTAACATGGCTAGGGTTTGGGTCCTGAGAACTTCATTTAAACCCAGGATAGGTCAATAATGTTTCTTTCCTGCTTCTATAGCTCAAGAACTCTAAGAACATTTAGAGTACAAGTACTTCTCATCACCAAAGGAAACAAAGGAAGCTCTTGAACATCTGACCTTTCATAAGTGGAAATCTGAGTGTCATAGACATTTCTGCCCTCGCTGGCTTCACCCTGTGATCCTGACACCTCAGTCTCCTGAGCTAGGGTGACGGGTCTGAACTACTGGTGTTCGGCTTGGTTCAGAATTGCAATGACATTGACAATACAAGTCAACTGCTTATCACAAAGGGTTTGAGGAATATATTAAAACTTTCAACATTGGACCTTTCAGAAACCAGTAGGACACAAGGTTACAATGCTAGAGTCTGAGAGGCTGGGCATATGGATCTGCTACACTTGAGCCTGCAGCTCTAGTTCTATTCTGGTGTCCATCAGTGTTCATTTTCCAAAGAATGTTCTCATAATTAGCAAATAGGAAAATTTCTTTGATTAAGCCTCACTTTTTTCCAATTGTGTGTCTCGAACTCAAGCGTGGCACTGTCCCTGAACCCATCAGCTCAAGGCGAACACTATACCACTTGAGCCACAGCGCCACATGGGTTTTTTGGTGGTTCACTGTATATGAGTCTAATAGGCTTTCCTTGGCTAGGCTGTCTTTGAACAGTGGTCTTCAGCTCTCAGCCTCCTGAGAAGCTAGCGTTCCAGGTGTGAGCACTGGCATATGGCCTATTGTTTTTGACAGTCCTGGGACTTGATCTTAGGGCCTTGGAACTGTCTCTGAGCTTCTTATTCTCAAGGCTAGGCACTTGCCCCACACCACAGCTTCTGCTTTTTCTGAGTATGTGTCACTGAGTTTTAAAACCCTGGTATTCGTGCATGCTGAGCGAGCTCTTTACCACTTAGCCGCAATTCTAACACCACCCTTACAATTGTATCCCTCACTTTTGTATCCTCAAGAAAAGGCATCTGACTATAAATCATCTAAAGAAATCCCAAGGGGGGCGGCAGAAACTTCAGCCACCATACCTGAACCACAGAGAGTCCGGGACGAAGGAGCCAGACGCAGCAGGTGACCGGATTCTACTCAACACCAGCGAGAACCGACAAGAAGAAGACATCTTCATCCTGCAGTTCGCAGACCAGAGACCACCCAGGAACCAAGACTTGGCATGAGTAGAAGCCTAACGTCCTCACTCCTTCTCAGGGAGCAGAGGAGGGAAGGCCATCCCTCCACCCCCGCAGTAGCGGAGATCTCCATCTTGGATACCGACAAAGCTCAGCAGAGCTACTAGCTCCAACTCACGCCTTGGAATAAATCTAGAGTCATCTAGCAGGTCACAAGATCTTAACATGGCCTGCCAGACTCAGCTCCACCCAGGGAATAGTCATCCAGCTCAGGCGTCAGCCCCAGGAGTGGCTTTCTTCCCGGGGTAATCAGAGCCAGAGGCTGCCCCCCCTTTAGCAGCCTCGGCAATCAATTGAAATTCAGTAAACAGAAGCCCTGCGAGTGGCTCCAGGCTGGGATCCATGAGTTTCTCACAAACCAGCCCCCAGGAAAAGCTACAGTTTGCTGAAAGGCCTCAACTCTACCCAGAACCTAGCCTCATTGCAGCATCTCCAAACTCCAGAAAAAAGCCATCTCCCTCTTTTGTGATACTCAAAGCAGATCTCCCTCCCATTAAACTAACCTGGGAGGAGGATCGCTGAGCATTTTTCTGCCTGTTCAAAGAAACTGACTTAAGTAACCAACCAAGCAACAGGAACACAAGCAGACCAGAGACTCCAACAAGAGGCTGGTTATGGACACAAGGGAGACACAGGATTTTTCCCACCCCTCCCAAAAAAAATCAAAGAACTTTTTTTTGTACCTTTTATAATTTTTTTTTTCTAAATAATTTTTTTAATCTTTAATTTTTACCTTTTTATAAAAACATTGTTTTTTAGTAATTTTTTTTTCCTCTTAAAATTTTATTTAGGGGTATAAGTGTGTGTGCGTTTTCCTTTCTTTTTTTGTTTTTGTTTTTGTTTTGTTTTGTTTTTTGTTTAGGTCTACTCAACTTTTCATTTTTTTCTTACTTTCTTATCCTTTTCACCTTTTCTTCTCTTTCGTTCTTCTTTATGTGACTTAATTGCTGCTCTGTACATACTCCGATAAACCCATAGTTGATTATTAGACCTTATCCCCCATTGTGTACACACTTAATCCACAAATTTATTACTCAATTCAAAACCTCTTAGACTTAAATTCCTTAATAGCAGTAATACCTCTTTATACCTTTAAAATATTTTAAGTACTTTTATTTTTAAATTTTTCACATCTCCTTTATATCCCTGCCCTTCTCTCATTATATTCATGTTCTTCTCTGAAGAGTTTGTTTTTGATTCTGTAAAATATATCTAATTTTTACCTTTCTATTTTTTCTGGTCTCTTTTTGTTCCCTTTCTCTTCTTTTCTTTCTCCCTCTCTACTTTCATCCTATCCAACCTATTTCTTGCTTTGAGATTAGGACTTAGTTAACTCTCCCTGTGCCTTCCCACATCACTCTACGCCTATTTTTTACGCACATTTCTTCCTAAACCTAATAATTTCTAGTTTACCAAATTCTTCTTTGCGGTTCGTAGCCCATTAATATAGAGTTGTTTGATGCTGAATAGATGTATCTGTTGAACTAGAATGTACCTGCAGACTATTGACTGTGCAAACACAGACTTTGGTTAATGCTTGTCTAAAGATAGTGTTCTAGCACAAAACTGGTGTTAATTTCATCCCAAATGGGCAGAGTAAGTCAGAGAAACACAAGAAAAATGGCAAGTCCGGGTACTTCAACTCCCAGTCATGATAATCAGAGGACACAAGAGATAATGAATAATCCAGAGGAGATTTCCCAAATAGCTCTACAAACACTGCTGGCAAACATGATAAATGAAAAGAGTGAAAACATACAAAGGACTCTGTCTGAGCATGATAGGGAGAGAGAGGAGGAAATCCAACAGTCTATACAGGAATATCATAAGCGTGAGGAAGCTACTCAAAAACTGATACAGGATTTGCATGAGCAGCTTGAGAATACTCAAGGAGAAAGGCAGGAATGGTGTGACCAGGCTGAGAACACTCAAAGAGAACTACAAGAATGGCATGAAGGGGAGGAGGCTAATCAAAGAGTAATACACGAATTGAGAGAGCAGGATCAGAATACACAAAGATCACTAAAGGTATTGATGGGATCCATTAACAAAGAGCTGAAGAAAGTCAGGGAGACCACAAAGGGAATGCTGAATGGAAGCCAACAGAAGGAAAGGGAGTCCAAGGAAACCATAACCAATCTGAGAATAAACACTGAACACCAAATTAAGGAAGTAAAGAAGTTCATACAAGATCTAATACAAAGCTTCAACAAAGAATTTGAAGCCATCAAACCTGACCAACTAGAAGGAAAAGAAATAAAAAAACAAAGTAGAATGTCTCAACAGCAGGTTAAACCATGCAGAAGATCGAAACTCGGAGACTGAAGATAGCCTAGATATTACAGAGAAAGAACATACAACCATCCAAGAGAAATCCAAGAAATATGAGAGATCTATCCAACACTTGGAAGACACCATCAGAAGGCCTAATCTAGGGATAATGTGTGTAGAGGAGCACCCAGAAACAGAAGTTAATGGTCTAGAAAATTTGTTTAACAGGATCCTAGCAGAGAACTACTCAAACATGCAAAAAGATAGGCCTATTCAAATACAAGAAGCTTTTAGAACTCCAAATAGACCAGACCAGAATAGGACATCCCACCATCACATTATAAACCACACAGGATCAATTCACACCAAGGAAAAGATCCTTAAAACTGTCAAGGAGAAAAGATTAATCACCTATAAATGGAAACCAATTAGAATCACCTCAGAGAAAATCACTGCAGAGACAGTCACTGCAGAGACAATCAAAGCAAGACGAGCCTGGAATGATGTATGCCATGCCCTAAAAACAAACAACTATCAACCAAGAATACTGTACCCAGATAAACTCTTCTTCATAACTGAAGGCCAAATAAAAACCTTCCATAGCAAAGAAAAAGTGAAACAATACATCTCCATCATACCAGCCCTACAAAAGATTCTTAAAGATGTCCTACACATAGAAAACCAACAAGACCACAATGAAGGAGAAGAAACTGCACCCAAGCTGAGAATCCAAGAACCATAGGAAGAACCCACTTTTCCCAGCCCCAAAGAAGGTGGATAACATGTAATGAACTACCAAATACCTCTCAGTCCTATCTCTTAACATTAACTGACTTAACTCTCCAATTAAGTGACATAGACTGTCTAGTTGGATTAAAAAACAAGATCCTTCTATCTGCTGCCTTCAGGAGTCACATCTTGCCAGTAAAAACACATTTTCAATGTTAGAAGCAAACGGCCCCCATAAACAGGCAGGAGTTGCAATCCTAATATCAGATAAAATAGACTTCAAATTAAAATTCGTGAGAAGAGATAAAGAAGGTCGCTACATACTAAATAAGGGATCTCTCCTTCAGGAGGATATTACAATTCGAAATATCTATTCACCAAACAACGGAGCACCCAAATTTATCCAAGAAACAATACTTTCCTTCAAATCCCACATAGATCCAAAGACAATAATTGTTGGGGATTTTAACACACAACTCTACCCACTGGATAGATCAACTCGGCAAAAACTCAACAGAGAAATCGCAGTTCTAAACAACTGCATAGATCAACTAGATTTAACAGACATCTACAGAATATTTCACCCAGCAGCATGAGAATACAGGTTTTACTCAGCAGCACATGGAACATTTTCTAAAATAGACCACAATTTAGGCCACAAACCAAACTTTTCCAAATTCAGAAACATTGAATTAATACATTGCATTCTCTCAGACCACAAGGGAATAAAATTAGAACGCAACACCAAAAGCCACCAAAGAAAGTCAAGTAACACATGGAGGCTGAACAACACACTGCTGAATCATGAGTGGGTCAAGGAAGAGATTAGAAAGGAAATTCAAATGTTCATGCTATTCAACAAAAATGAGCACACAAATTACCAGCTCCTCTGGGACACAGGAAAGGCAGTACTCAGAAGCAAGTTTATAGCTCACAGTTCCTATATCAACAAATTGGAGAGATCTGAAACCAACAATTTAATGACACATCTACACCTCCTTGAAAAAGAGAAGCAAGATAAACCCCAATCCAGTAGACGGAAAGAAATAATTAAAATTAAATCAGAATTAAATAAATTAGAATCCAAAAAAACTATAGAAAGAATCAACAAAACAAAGAGTTGGTTCTTGGAAAAAATTAACAAACTTGATAAACCCTTAACAAAACTTATCAGACAAAGAAGAGAACACACCCAAATAAATAAACTCAGAGATGAGAATGGAAACATTACCACGGAAACAACCAATATTCAGAACATTTTAAGCGAATACTTCTCAAAACTTTATGCTAATAAGTTTGAGAACTTGGCAGAAATGGACCTTTTCTTAGCAAATATTGACATGCCAAAACTAAACCAAGACTAGTTAAACCAGCTTAACAGGCCCATTTCAAGCATTGAAACAGCTATAAGAGACCTACCAGCTAAGAAAAGTCCAGGACCAGATGGCTTTACAGCGGAATTCTACAAGGCCTTCAAAGCAGAGCTCACAACAATACTCCTCCAACTCTTCAATGAAATTGAAAGAGAAAGTTCCCTACCGAACACATTCTATGAAGCCATCATAACCCTCATCCCAAAACCAGGCAGGGACTCATCAAAGAAAGAGAACTATAGACCCATTTCTTTGATGAACATTGATGCAAAACTTCTCAACAAAATTTTGGCGAATCGACTTCAACAATTCATCCAAAAAATCATACAACACGATCAAACAGGAATCATTTCAGTGATGCAAAGTTGGTTCAATATGCGCAAATCAATCAATATTATTCATCACATCAACAGGAGCAAGGATAAGAACCACATGGTTGGGGCTGGGAAGGTGGCTCAGTGGTAGAGAGCTTGCCTTGCATGCCTGAGGCCCTGGGTTCGATTCCCAGCAGCACATAAGCAAAAAGAAAAAAGCCGGAAGTGGTGCTGTGGTTCAAGTGGTGGAGGACTAGCCTTGAGCTGAAGAGCTGAGGGACAGCGCCCAGGCCCAGAGTTCAGGCCCCACGACCGGACAACAACAAAAAAAAAAGAACCACATGGTTATCTCAATAGATGCAGAAAAAGCATTTAACAAGATCCAACACCACTTTATGATGAAGATTTTGGAAAAATTAGGAATCCATGGAACATTCCTCAATACAATAAAGGCTGTATATGAGAACCCTACACCAGCATTATACTTAATGGTGAAAACCTAAAGCCATTTCCTCTTAACTCAGGAACAAGACAAGGATGTCCACTCTCTCCACTTCTCTTCAACTTAGTATTAGAATGCCTAGCTACAGCAATAAGACAAGATGCAGACGTCAAGGGGATCCAAATAGGGAAAGAAGCAATAAAACTCTCCCTCTTTGCAGATGACATGATCTTGTATTTAAAGAATCCCATAGACTCCACTCCCAAATTACTCAAGCTGATTCAAAACTTTGGCAAAGTAGCAGGGCATAAAATTAACCCCCAAAAATCAATGGCTTTTCTGTATGCCAACAATGAGAAAAGTGTGGCTGAAATTAGGAGAGCAACTCCATTTGTAATATCCCCACAAAAAATAAAATACCTAGGAATTAACTTAACCAAAGAAGTGAAGGACCTCTATTATGAAAACTTTAAAAACTTCAAAAAGGAAATCAACACAGAACTTAAAAAATGGGAAAAACTCCCATGCTTCTGGATTGGAAAGATTAACATCGTGAAAATGGCAATACTT
>NW_024872591.1:0-23440 GCF_019054845.1 Dipodomys spectabilis | reverse complement strand
AGTATGGTCTTGTTTGTGATCATTTGAGTAAATGCCCAAAAGTGGGATTGCTGCATGATAGGGAAGCTCTATGTGAAGTCTTTTGAGGACTCTATATACTATTCCAAAGTGGTTGAACAAGTTTTCATTCCCACCAACAATGCATAAGGTTCCTTTTTGCTCACATCCCCTCAAGAATCTGTTATTATTAGAGTTCTTTATTATAGCCATTCTAAATGGACTGAGGTGGTATCTCAATGTTTTTTTTTTTTTTTTTTTGATTTGCATTTCTTTTATGGCTAGGTAGGTTCAACATTTCTTCCTATGCCTATTGTCCAACCTTCTTTCCTCTTCAGAGAAGTTTCTCTTTAATACTTTATTAGTTGGCAGTTGTTTCTTTGATGATTGGTTGTTGTAGACTTTAGCATTTTGAGTTCCAGGTATAATTTAGATATGAGACCCTTGTCCATTTTATGGCTAGTGAAGATTTTCTCCCAATCAGTGGGCATTCTATTGATCTTGCTAGCTATGTCCTTTGCCATGCAGAAGCTCTGCAAATTTTTATTTGACCTTTGTTATGGAGGAGAGTTTACCTGGGTACAGTATTCTTGGTTGATAATTGTTTATGTTTAAGGCATAGCATATATCATTCCAGGCTCTTCTTGCTTTGTCTCTGCTGAAAAATCTGAGGTGATTCTAATTGGTTTCCTTTTATAGTTGGATGATCTTTTCTCCTAGACACATTAAAAAGGATCTTTTCTTTGGTCTGAATTGATCTTGTGCATATTATACTGTGATGGTGGGAGGTCCAGTTCTGGTCTGCTCTATTTGGGGTTCTAAAATCTTCGTGTATCTGAATAGGAATATCCTTTTGCATTTTGGGGAAATTCTCTGCTAGGATCCTTTTAAATAAATTTTCTAGCCCACTAACCTCTCTCTAGGTGCTTCTCTACAACCATTATCCACAGACTAGGCCTTCTGATAGTGGCTTCCAAATATTGAATGGATCTATCATATTTCTTGGATTTGTCTTGGATAGTTGTATATTCTTTCTCTAGAATAGCTATGCTGTCTTCAATCCCCGAGGTTTGATTTTCTGCATGGTTTAACCTACTGTCAAGGCTATGTTTTTTTTTTTTAATTTCTTTTCCTTCTAATTGGTGAGCTTTGATGGCTTCAAATTGTTTGTTGGATCTTTGATTTAGATCTTGTTTGAAATTCTTTACTTCCTTAATTTGGTGTTCAGTGTTTATTCTGAAATCACTTAGTTGATTCCTTTTGTTTAGCTCCATTCAGCATTCCCTTTTGGTTTCCCTGAATTCTTTCATGGTCTGTTTACGCGTTCATGATTGCCTCTACTAATCTTATCCCACTCTCCCAATTCCTGTATTATTCTTGTATTAGATTTCCCATGTTCACATAATTCCTGTTTTTCTCTTTAACTGTCCTCAGCCTGTTCAATCATTTCCTGTGTTTCTCTTTGACTGTTCTCCACCTGATCATGCCATTCCTGTATTAATCTTTAAGTAGCTTCCTCACAAGCATCAGATTCCTGTATTAATTTTGGGTTGTCTCCTCTCACTCCCTATTACACTCTCACTGAGCCCTTTGCAGGTTTTCAATCTTTTCATACAACATGTTTACCTATGGAGTTTGTAGAACTTTTTGGAAACTCTCATCTGGATTATTTATTAACTGTTCTGTTACCTGATTATCAAGAATAGGAGTTGATATACCCAACTTGCAATTTTTCTTGTGTTTTTCCAGCTTTTTCGGCCCATTTGTTACGAAAATAACACCAACTTTGTGTTAGAGCATTATTTTAAAGCAAGCTTCAACCAGAATCCTGTAGTTGCACACTAAAAATGGTTGCAGATAAAATCTAGTTCAATAGACACAATCTATTAAATGTCAAACAACTATAGATTAATGGGCTAAGAAGAAGAAAGAAGGATTTAGCAAGCCAGAAATTATTAGGTTAAGGGAGAAGGGTGGAGAAAAATAGGATTAGAGGGATGTGGAGAGGTGAAAGGTGAGTGAATTTAACCAAATCCTAATGCCTGAGAGAGAAATGGATTGGACAGTATGATAAGAGAAAGATTTTTTAATTTTAATTTTAATTTTTTGTGAACATAGTGTACAGAGGGGTTACAATTACATGGGCAAGATAATGAGTCCATTTCTTATCAAGCATTGAAGCCTCCTCCTTTTTTTACCCTTCACATCCCTTTCCAGACTCCCCCCCTCACCCTCTCCCAATCCTTCCCCCCACACCAAAGTTGTAAAGTTCATTTTCGACATGACAACTTGTATTTCTCATTGTTGCAACAGGTCCACCTGTATCTTTAAATGACTTGTTTTTCCCCATCCTCTCCACAAATTGTACGCACATCAAATATAGTGAAAGCAGGTATTATACTGTGGGGGAGGGACATACAAAGCAACAAAGAAATAATCTTATAAATGCGTTAGAAACAAATGCATCAAAGAAAAAAATATTAAAATACATATCTAAGGGTTAATTTTCCTAACATCACATTATCTGACCTTTCCTGCTTGACTCATACGTATACTAGATATTGCAAATAAGGGAAACCATGGGACCTATGTTTCTTTGGGCTTGGCTTACTTCACTTAATATAAGTTTTTCCAAGTCTTTCCATTTTCTAACATACGGGGAAATGTCATTCTTTCTGATGGAGGCATACAATTCCATTGTGTATATATACCACATTTTCTTAATCCGTTCCTCTACTGAGGGGCATCTGGGTTGGTTCCATAGCTATGGTAAATAATGCTGCAATAAACATAGTTGTGCTGGTAGCTTTAGTGTGGGCTTGTTTGTAAACATTTGGGTAAATGCCCCAAAGTGGGATTGCTCAGTCATAGGGAAGCTCTATGTGAAGTCTTCTGAGCAACCTCCATACTGCTTTCCAAAATGGTTGGACAAGTTTACACTCCCACCACCAATGAAGTAAGTTCCCTTCTGTCCACATCCCCTCCAGCATCTGTTGTTATTAGAGTTCTTGATTATAGCCATTCTAACTGGCATGAGATGGTATTCCAATGTTGTTTCGATTTGCATTTCTTTTATGATAGGGAGGTTGAGCATTTCTTTATGTGTCTATTGGCCATCCTTCTTTCTTCTTCAGAGAAGTTTCTCTTTAAATCTTTAGCCCATTTATTTATTGGGCAGTTGTTTCTTTGAGGATTTGTTGTTGGGGGATTCAATTTTTTGAGTTCCAAGTATATTTTAGATATGAGACCCTTGTCTGTTGTATGGCTAGTGACGATCTTCTCCCAATCCGTGGGCTTCCTATTGATCTTGCTAACTATATCCTTTGCTATGCTGAAGCTCTGCAACTTTATGCAATCCTATTTGTCCAATCATTCTTTGATTTGTTGTGTTTCCGGGTCTCTATTAAGAAAATTTCAGCCTGCGCCAAGAGACCTATGGTGATAGAAGAAAGATTTTTAAAAAAGAAAAAAAATGGAAAAACAAAAATTTAAATTTAAAAAGTGAAACACGTAAAATAATGTAAGTCTAAAGTAATTATATTGAGGGAAGAAAAACATAAAGTAAGAGGAGTGGAGGGACACTAAGGAGACATGAAAAACTAAAAAATAAAATTTCTTAAAAGTAGTTATTAATTATATTAATTACTATTAATTATGTAGGTATAAAAAGATAATACTCTATTAAAGTAGTGAAGCCTAAGAGCTTCTGAATCAAGTAATAAATTTCTGCATTAAATAAGAAAACAAGGGAGGTTAAGCTCCAATGTTCAAAGATGGGTGTATATCTCGAGATGAGCAAAACAGTAATTAAGTCATCCAAAAAAGAAGAGAAAAACATGAACAGAATGAAAAGAAGGACCAAATGTTAAAAAAATAAAAATTAAAAAAGAAGTACGCACACACCCATATATAACCTAAAATAAAACTTTTGAAGGAAAAAAACAAATTAACAGAAAACACTTCTTAATTTAAATTTTAAAAAGTTACAAAAAGAGTTCTTTGGGGATGGGAAGGTGGCTCAGTGTAGATCGTTTGCCTTCCATGCCTGAGGCCCTGAGTTCGATTCCTCAGCACCACATAAGCAAAAAGAAAAAAGCTGGAAGTGGTGCTGTGGCTCAAGTGTTATAGTGCTGGCCTTGAGCTGAAGAGCTGAGGGACAGCGCCCAGGCCCAGAGTTCAAAAACAAAAAACAAAACTAAAAGAGTTCTTTGATATATATTTTTTGCGGGGAGGGAATGGGAAGATGGTGTATCTCCCCTAGGTCCATAAGCAGTCTCTTGGTAGGGTCTCTGGTCTGCTTGTGGTGTTTGGTTTTCCTGTGGCTTGATGGGTTTCTTAAATCAGTTTGTTTGAGCAGGCAGAAAAATGCTCTGATTTACCCAGGATTTTGTGATCCTCATCCAAGGCTACTTCAGTGCTAGAGAGATCTGCATTGAGTTTCACAAAAGAGGAAGATGGCTGTTTCCTGTAGTTTGGAAATGCTGTGAAAAGGCTAGGTTCTGGGTAGGGTTGAGGCCTTTCAGCAAACAGCTTTTTCCTGAGGGGCTATTTCCTGAGACACTCACAGAGCCCAGCCTGGTGTAAATCTCAGGGTTTATGTTTACTGAGTTTCAATTGTTTCTCTATGCTTCTGTAGAGAGGGACAGTCTCTGGCTTTGTATACCCAGTGAATAAAGTCCCTCCTCCAGGGGCAAATCTACATGTTTCTGGGAAGAGTGACTTTCCCATGTGTGGTGTTGGGCCTGGCAGGTCAGGTTAGGTTCTTGTGACCTGACTCTTTTGTTTTCTTCTAAGGCCTGAGTTGGAGCTAGATGCCCAGCTAGGCTTTTGTCAATATTAATGATGGTGTTCTCCGTGGTATGGGAGGGGCGGCCTTCCCTCCTATGCTTCCTGAGGAGTGAGGATGTCAGGATTCTATTCACTCCAGATTCATGGTTCTTGGGACATCTCTAGTCTGTGAACAGCAGGATGTAAATATCTGCTACTCTTCAGTTCTTGCTGGTGGTGAGTAGAATCCACAACCCTGCTGTGTCTGGCACCTTTGTCCTGAACTCTCTCTGTTGTATGTGTGGAGGCTACAGCTGCTGCCACTACCACCACTTCCTCCAAAGCTGGGGCTACCAGCAAGTGGTCCTATCTGTCTCCTTGCGTGGATTTTCCCTCTCTGGCCAAGGTCTTTACTGGGATGGCACAACTTGGTGTGATTCTTTAGCCTAGGAGTGCTCACTGGAACAATAAATCTGCTTTCTATGCAAGAGCTTCTTTAGCCTCCATCTTCTCCCCTGCCATCTTCCTCTCCCTTCTAGGCAGTTGGTTCTTTGAGGATTTGTTCTTATAGAATTGACATTTTCAAGTTTCAAATATATTTTATATATTAGGCAGTTGTCCATTGTATAGCTAGTGAAGATCGTCTCCTAATCTGTGGGCTTTCTTTTGATCTTGATAGCTATGTAAACTTTGCCATGCAAAAGCTCTGCAGCTTCATGCAATTCCATTTGTCCATCTATTCTTTGATTTGTGGTGTTTCTGTGTCAAGGAGACCGAGGGTTTCTCCAATTGCTTGTTGTGATGTTTTCAGGGTGTCTGCTTTGACTTTGAGGTCTTTGATCCACTTGGAGGTGAATCTGGTGATTAACCAATTTTGCCAGCACCATTTACTGAAGAGGCTGTCTTTCATTCTATTCCTTTAGCTCCCTTATCAAACATTAGCTGCTATTGGTCTTTGGGTTCATTTCTTGGATTTCAATCTTATTCCATTGGTCCTTAGGTCTGTTCTTGTGCAAGTACCAAGATATTTTGTTTACTATAGATTTGTAGAAGAGTTTAAAATTTGTTATTGATGTTCCTCCAGCACAGTTCTTTCTCTTAAGGATTGTTTTTGCTATTCAGGGTCATTTATTGTTCCATATAAATTTTTGGATTGCTTCTTCTACTTCATTGAAGAATGAAGTTAAATATTGATGATTTACAATGAATTTATAGAAAGCCATTGGAAGTATTGTCATTTTCACTGTTGATTCTTCAAATCCAAGAGCATGGGAGGTTTTCCACTTCCTAAGTTCACCTTTGATATTCTTTTCAAATAATTTAAGTTTTCATCGTAAAGATCCTTCACTTCTTCGGTTAAGTTAACTCCTAAGTATATTATTTTTTGTAACGGTATTACAAAAGGAGTAACTTTCCTGATTTCAGCAGCTCTATTCTCATTATTGGCATACAGAAAAGCCATTGATTTCTGAGGGTTAATTTTATGCACTGCTACTTTGCCAAAAATTCAGATCAGCTTAAATAACTTGTGAGTAGAGTCCGTGAGATTCTTAAATATGACATCATGTCATCCACAAAGAGTGAGAGTTTTACTTCATCTGTCTTTGTTTGGTTCCATTTATATGTGCATCATCTTATTGATGTAGCAATGCATTCTAATACTAGATTGAAGAAAAGTGAAGAGAGTTGACATCCTTGACTCAATCCTGATTTTAGAGGAATAGGCTTTAGTTTACACCATCTAGGTAAATGCTTGCTCTGGGTTTGTCTTATATAGCCTTTATTATAGTGACGAATGTTGCATGGATTCCAAATTTTTCCAAAGCCTTCATCATAAAGTGGTGTTGGATCTTGTCAAATATTAATTCTGCATCTATTGAGAGAATCATTTGGTTCTTCTCCTTGCTCTTCAGAAGTGATAACTTATAATAATTGATTTGCATATATTGAACCAGCTTTGCATCCCTGAAGAGAATCCTGTTGTTGATTGTATCTGTGATTTTTTTGGATTCTAATTCACTCAACGTCGATGTAATTTTAATTGTTTCCATCTACTGGATTGGAGTTTAGTTTGCTGTTGTTTTTCAAGGAGGTTCAGATGTCTCATTAAATTGTTGTTTTCACATCTCTCCAAATTGTTGATGAAGGAACTCGGAGCTATAAACTTGCCTCTGAGTATTGCCTTTCCTTTGTCCCTGAGAAACTGGTAATTTGTGTGTTCATTAGTGTTGAATAACATGAACATTTGAATTTCCTCTCTAATCTTTTACATGGGCCACTGGTGATTCAGCCATGTGTTGTTCAGCCTCCATATGTTAAAAGAGACTTTCTTTGCTGGGTTTTGGTATTAAATTCTAATTTTATTCCCCTAGGTATGAGAGAATGCAGGGCATAATTTCAATATTTGTGAATATGGACAAGTTTGCTATGTGACCTAAAATATGCTCTATTTTGGAAAATTTTTCATTTCCTGCTGAGAAGACTGTGTATTCTGATGTTGCTGTGTGAATTGTTATGTTAAATCTAGTCTGTTAAATGTAGTTGGTCTATGCAGTTGTTTAGATCTGTGGTTTCTCTATTCAAATTTTGCCAAGTTGATCTATCTAGAGGGGATAATGGTGTATTAAAGTCCCCAACAATTAATGTCTTTAGATCTAAGTGAGATTTGAGGAAAAGTAGGGTTTCTTGAATAAATTTGGGTTCTTCGTTGTTTGAGGAATAGATGTTTAGAATTTTAATATCCTCCTGAAGGAGAGATCCCATAACTTGTATGTAGGGACCTTTTTCTTTTATATCTTCTCATTAATTTTATTGTGAAGTCTTATTTATCTGATATTTGGATTGCAATTCTTACTGGTATATGGGTACTGTTTACTCGCTAGATTTTATTACACCTTTCAATTTCAGAATATCTTTGCTTTTATGGGCAAGTTGTGATTTCGAAACCAGCAGATAGAAGGATCTTGCTTTTTAATCCATCTAGAAAGGCTATGTCGGTTAATTGTTGAGTTTAGTCCATTAATATTGAGCGATAGAACTTATAGATCTTTGGTAGTAACTGCCATGTAGCTCACATTCTTGGGGGATGTGAAAACTGGGTTCTTCCTATGGTTCTTTGATTCTCAGTTTGGGTATGGTTTCTTGGCATTTATAATGCTTTTTTTGGTTTTCTATGTGTAGGACATCTTAAGTATATTTTGGAGGGCTAGTTTTGTTCCATATATTGTTTGAGTTTTTCTTTGCTATGGAAGGTTGTTTTTTATTATACCATTATAAAGGAGAGTTTAGGTGAGTACATTATTCTTGCTTGATAGTTTGTCTTTAGAGCATGCCATATATCATTCCAGGCTCTTCTTGCTTTGCTTGACTCTGCTGAGAAATCTTTGGTTATTCTAATTGTTTTTCCTTTTTGAATGATTGATATTTCTCCCTGACAGCTTTAAGGATTCTTTGCTTTCTCTGAATTGATCCTATGTATATTATACTGTGTTGGTGGTAGGTCCTGTTCTCCTCTGATCTATTTGTGGTTCTAAAGGCCTAGGTTTTTGCATGTTAGGTAAGTTCGTTGCCAGGATTCTGTTAAATAAATTTCGTAGAACATTAACTACTGTCTCTATGTGCTCTTCTAACTCATTTTCCTCAGATTAGGCTTTCTGAAGGTGTTTTCAAAATATGCAATAGACCTATCATATGTCTTGGATATGTCTTGTATAGTTGTATGTTCTTTCTCTGTGTTACCTAGGCTGTCTTCAATCCTAAAGATTCAGTCTTCTGTATGGTTAAACTACTGTGAAGACTTTCTATTTTGTGTTTTATTTCCTTTCTTCTAATTAGTCTGCTTTTATGACTTCAAATTCTTTGTTGGAGCTTTGTTTTTGATTTTGAATGGACTCCATTAATTCCTTAATTTGGATTTCATGAATGACTCCATTGAAATTTGTCTATTCTCATCCAGCTTGCACAATTGCTGTATTCCTGTTTGATTAGTTGCCTCATGCTCAGGCAATTCCTGTCTTTCTCTTTGAGTATTCTCTGCCTGCTCAGGCAATTCCTGTATTATTCTTTGATTAGCTTCCTCAAGGTCAGGAGATTCCTGTATTAATTTTTGTCAGCTTGGTTTTGCTAACGAAGTTAGTGTGTCAATCTTTGGTTAGCCTCTTCTTGCTCCCTATCATGCTCACACTGAGTCCTTTGCAGGCATTCTATCTTATTATTCACCAATCTTAGTATTCACCACGTTTCCCAATATTTCTAGAACTTCTGGGCAATTCTCTGGATTATTCATTAACTGTTCTGTCACCAGATATCATGAGTGGGAGTTGAGACACCTGGACTTGCCATTTTTCTTGTGTTTCTCTGGCTTTTTCTGCCCACTTGTTATGAACCAATTTAGTGCTAGGACTATTTTAAGGCAAGCATCAACCACAGACCTTTAGTTGTACAGATTGATTGATGCAGTCAAAATGGCTGCAGATACAATCTATTTCAACACATACAATCTGATTCATCATCAAACTACTATGGATTATTGGGCTAAGAATATCATAAAGGTATTTATCAGACCAGAAATTAATAGGTTTAGGGAGTATCATCGGGAAAAATAGAATTAGAGCAATAAAAATAATAATATATATTTAAAATTAAAAAAGAAAAATTGTTACTTTTCAGAAAGAGCTAATATACATACATGCTCTGATTGTGAATGCCTGGGAAACAGAAAGAACATTGGACAGCAAAACATTACAGCTAAACACACAGTTGAAAGATCTGTCACAAAAATAAACTGACGTGAAAAGCAAGAAAGAAAACTAGTAAAGACTTAACAGACTATTGGGATCCTCACAAGGAAGGTAATGCAGAAGTAGCATGTCCCAGTGGAAATTGTGAAGGTAAGAAAAAACTGAATAGCAGCGTTGAGAATTTCAAGGTGAAGCTGAAAAGCAAATGTGCTGTGAAAAGAAGAAGAAGCAGTTGGACAGCCAAAGGAACTCTCCTGTGACTCTGGAAGCACACTTGCAACTTGAGGAGTTTGAAAAGGAGATTAGGATCATGAAAGGGAGCTTTCATGAAAGAAAAGGAGGAGGATAAAAAGGGAGAAGTCTCCAAGTTCCAGACTGAGCTTAAGGATACTAAGCACATGTTAAAGGAACTAGAGTCCCCTGATGTTCAGGGAAACCACTGAGCTAATTATGTAGGTAGGTAGACCACACTAAAACTAGTAGATAACATTGAAAGAAGCAAAAACAGTGGTAATAGGGTATACATGTGGAGACACATGTGTTGTAGCAGAATTTCATTGTAATAAAGTGATATAATGGTCACAATGTCTGGCAGTGTGATATCACAATGGTCATGATGTCACAGTGGATTTCTGATGTCACTTGTCATACCTGAAATATGAGGTCAGAACAGATTGAGCTCAGAAACATCCTAAGATATAAAAATAACAGCATATCCGAGATGATTTGAAGACAGGACAGGTTTATGATATCTCAGTGGGTTAGTGATGTCCCAGTGGAAATGTGATGTCAGAAGGGATTTTGATGTCCCAATGTTTATGAGATCACAATGAGTTTCACAGATCAACAAACATGCCACATTTGAGATAGAATCGAATTGCAGAATAGGCATTCACAATGGGTCTATGACCTCACAATGACATTGTGATATCCTAATTCTGATGTCATTGTGTTTTTGTGATATCACATTGAACTGATGGTGTCATAATGACAATGTGATTTTACACTGGTGATGATGTCACAAGGGATTTGTGACATTACAATAGCATGTCATCTAATTGTCTTTTGTTAATGAGGACATGGCTACACATGTGGTTTTTCAAAGTTGCTAAGAGGGTATAGTAGGATTGGGATGTCACAATGTGATCATGATGTCAGAACAGCAATGTAATTTCACAATAGATTTGTCACAGTGATGATGAGGTTACAATGGGTTTGTAATGTAGCTAAAAGTTTGTGATACCACAATGAAATGTCCAGGTAATATTCATCAGTGTCCAGTGCAGCTGATGGGCCCCTCTGTTGTATGATCTTCCCAGTTTTCCTCTGATTTCGTGTATTCCTCCTAGTTTCCCTCAGAATTGCATATATATGTCAGCAGAATTAGGTCATTATGTAACGATATAACAAGACGAGTGGAGGTCATTCGTTCTAGGGAACTGTCATATCTCCATACATTTTGTATTTTACTTTCACATATCAGGGATGTCATACTATCTGTCTCTTTACTCTTGGCTTACCTCCATCAAAATAACTTTTTCTAAATTCCCTGCACTTTCCTGCAAAATCCATTATTTTCTGCTTTCTAATGATTGTATAATATTCTATTGTATACAAGTGAAATAATTTTTGGGTCCATTCACCTACACTGGGGCTTCAGGGGTTCTTTTTATATCTTGGCTATTGTGAACCATGCGCCAATGAATGGGGAGATGCATGTGTCCCTGTATACTGCTTCCTATTGCTCAGGGTAGATTCTGAGACATGGTATGGCTGGGTCACAGGGGAAGTTTATATTTAGCTTTCAGAGGTATCTCCATACTGTTTTCAAAGTGTTTATATTAGTGTACATTCCCAACAGCAGTGCAGTAGGGTTCCTCTTTCTCTGCTTTCATTCCAGCATTTGTAATTGGCTGAATTTAGGCTGTGGACCATTCTGATTGGGTAAGGTGATATCTCCGGGTTGTTCTTATTTGCATTTACTTTACAGACAAGTAGGATAAACATTTCCTCATGTATTTCTTTGCCATTTTTATCTCTTCTAGAAGTCTGTCTTGAGTTCCCTTGGTCATTTTGAAATTGGCTTGTTAGTTTTTGGAAGGATCATGTTCTTGAGTTCCCTGTATATACTGGATATATCATGGGTAAATTGTTTTCCCAATTAGTTGTCTGTCTTTCCAGTTTAAGTTCTATGTCTTTAGTGTGCAGAAACTTTTTAAGGTAATCCCATTTGTGGAATCTCTCTTCAATTTGTTTTGACCCTGTGACTCTGTTCAGGAAATTCCTGCCTGTGCCTGTAACTTCCTGTCTGTCGTTCTCTGTCCTGAAGTTATCTCAGAAATTCACATTTGTTGTTAAGGTCTTCAATTCATTTTGAGTTGATATAGGGTCCATTTTTAGCTTTGTGCATGTGGCTGCCAATTTTCCCCAGCACCAGTAGCTGAAGAAGCTACGGTTCTTCACTGCATGTCTTTGGCTTCTTTGTGTAATATCAGTTGACTGTAAGAATGTGATTTTATTTCTAGATTGTCTAATCCATTCCAATGGAATAGGGGCCTGTTTTTTTGTCAGTACCAAGTTACTCTCTTTATTATCATGGCTCTATAGTATAGTTTGAGAACCGTATCTTCATTTCTCCAGTGTTGTTGGGGTTTCTGCATAGAATGGTTTTGGCTATGAATTTTTGGAAATCTTTTCTCGAGTTTAATATATTATGTCATTGGGATTTTAATGGGAATTGCATTGAATTTATATATTAATTTAGGCAGTATGGTCATTTTCCTCATATTAAATCTGCCTATCTAAGAACATGGAAAATCTTTCCATTTCCTGGAGTCCTCTATGATTTATTTCTTTAAGTTTTTATAGTTTTCATTAAATAGCTTCTTTACATCTGTGGTTAGGTTAATTTCTAAATATTTTATTTTTTTCTTGTGAATGGGGATCTTTCCTTGACTTCCCTTCCTGCTTGTATGTTCTTAGAGTATAGAAAGGCAAATGATCTTGTGGGTTAATTTTGTATCCTTCTACATTACCAAAATGGTTTACAAGTTCTAAAAGTTTGAGGCTGGAGTTTTTGGGACAAATGAAGAATACTATCATGTCATCTGCAAAAAGGGATAGTTTCAATTCCTCTTTTTCTATGCAGATCCCTTTAGTGTCTTTTGCTTGCTATACTACTCCAAGGATTCCAGAACTGTAATAAAGAGAAGTGGGGAGAGTAATCATCCTCAGCTTCTTCCTGATTTTAGCAGAATTGTTTGTTGTTTTTCCCCATTAAATATAATATTGCCTATTGGTCTGTCATATATAGATTTTACTGTTTCAAAGAATGTTTCAACTATACCTATGATCTCAAGATCTTTTCACATGAATGAATATTGTATTTTACCCAAGGCCTTTTCTATGACAATGAAAATAATTATGTCATTCTTGAGCTTGGATCTGTTGTTGTGATGGAATACATTTATTGATTTACGTATGTTCGACCGTACCATCATTTCTGAGATGAAGTCTACTTGATCATGATATATGATTTTTTATATGTTTCTGAATTCTGTTGGCTAATGTTTTCGAGGAGATTTACATCTATGTTCATCAAGGAGATTTTTCTGTAGTTCTCTATTTTGTTGGGTCTTTGCCTGGTTGGGGGATGAATGTGATATTGGCTTCATAGAATTCCTTGTTTGTTTGTTTTTTTTCTTTGTTTTCTGAAGAGTTGAGGTGTGTGGGTTCCTGTTTAAAGGTTTTATCATATTCATTTGGTACTTGGCTTTTCCTTGTTTGAAGACTTCTGATTGTTTCCTCTATCTCATTGTAAGTTATTGGATTATTTTAATTGATGTATTTCTTCTATGTTGAGTATGGACAATTTATATTTCTGTAAAATTTCATCCATTTCTGTTAAGTTATTCTCCCTTACTGAGTTTAGATTATGGAAATAATTCTTTAGAATTGAATGTCAGTTATTTGTTATACTTTTTCTCGTGGAATCTGTGATCTTATTGATTTGATTTCCTCTCCTTCTTTTAATCTTGCCAGCATTTTTTCAGGTGAATAGCTTTTTGTTTTTGCTAAATTTATTTATAGTTTTCTTAGTCTCTATTTCGGTAATTTCAGCTCTTATTTTGATTTTTCTCACTTCATTTAGTAACTTTAGGTTCAAGTTGTTCATGCTTTGATAAAAGTTTTATTTGCAACATGACATTATTTACTTTCTCTGTCTCCCCTTTTTCGATGTATGCACTGAGAGGAAGATTTTGCCCCTCAACTCTTCTTTTGCCATGCTCCACACATTTCTTTGTGATTTATATTCATTTTCATTGAATTTTAGAAACTTTTACTTTTTTCTTTAATTTCTCCTGTTACAGAGGTGTTGCTCAGAAGTATTTGTTCAATTACCATGTATTTGATTAATTCTATGGTGTGCTTTGATATTGAGAACTAGTTTGATTCCACTGTAGCCAAAAAGATTACAAGGGAATATATCCATCCACATTTACTTGCTTAAAGCCTTTCTATGAACTATGATATAGTCTACTTTGGAGAAAGTTCCATGGGCTGCTGAGAAGAATGTGTTCTAGATTGTTGTAGGGTGGAACACATCATTGATGCCAATTAATTCTGCTTGAGATATGGCATCATTGAATTCAGAGGCTATTTATCAATCCTATCATTGGTAGACCTCTCCTTTGGTGAGAGTGGAGAATTAACATGTCTCAGTATTATTGTATTTGGATCGATATGGCATCATTGAATTCAGAGGCTTCTTTGTCAATCCTATCATTGGTAGATCTGTCCTTTGGTGAGAGTGGAGAATTAACATGTCTCAGTATTATTGTATTTGGATCTATTTTATTCTGTAAGTCTGAGAGTATTTAACAAACATACTTGGGTGCATCAAGGTTTGAGGAGTATAAGTTGATGAGGTTACTATCTTCTTCTTGAATTGTTCTCTGAATTAATATGTAGTGTCCTCCTTTTCTTTTTTATGTTGGTTCTCAGAGTACTGCAGCTAATTTTTTATGCATCTCCTGTTTGAAAATCCTGTATATCGTTTGATAATTCATTTTTTTCTTCAAATTTCTGATCTATGTCTTGCTTTAATAATTGACCATTATCTCTAAAATCTCTTAGATGTACTATTTGTCTTCCATGTCTGTTTTGCTTTCACTACGGCTCTTTTCTGGGTGTCTGTTGGTATCTGGGTTTGGCTTTCTATCTTGGCTCTTGATGAATTTTGTAATTTTTTGCTGTGAGTTTTGCATGAGGTTTCAGGGATTGTTGGAGCACAATTGCAAACTCTGACTGCTTTGGTCAATAGCTGGCTGACTTTCTTGGTTCTTGGTTGATTCCTGGACCAATTGATGAAGCTCACTCTCAGGTGGCTAAGTCTTTACCTGGTCTAGGTTCTGTTAGGAGTGAGGGCAACCTACAGATTATAATCTGATACACATAGGACTCTCAGTTGTCTTCTGGAGATCACAGGCAATTCCCACCTTCAACCAAGGACTAAGCAGCCTACACTGCTCCTGCTCCCTCCTATGGGTGTTCTTGTCTCCAGTTGCTGGAGTCTCTAGGAATTCCTGAGTGTAATAATGTGCTAATACCCGAAGCTGTCAATCCCCCACCCATCATATATAGGCCAGGTACTGATGAGATTTGTGCTTCTGGTTCTCTCTCCGTGGATACACAGGTTTTTTTCCATCACAGGAATGGTTCCTAGGGGTGGATTTTCCCTTCTTTCCACCCTCTTCTGAGGCATATATTCAGCTTTTCACTTCAATCATGACTGGTGGGTTGTATGGCTCAAGAACCCTTTCCCAAGTCCTGGCCCTGGCTCCTGGTCCCCAGACAGCAACACACTATTTGGGCTCAGGTGAGACCTGTTATGCTGGATTTCCCACTTTGAGTATTCAGTTCGGATTTCTTCTGCTGACTGTTGTCGCCAATAGGTGCTGTTCCTGCCTTGAGCCTTTATGCTTCCTCCCAAGGTCACCCTTGGTCAAGTTTGGTGGGCTGGTTGTACTACACAAGCTAATGGGAAGCTTGCACATTCCCAATTTTAATATGGCCTGTAGTCTTTATGGTAGGCAGTGGGATCTGGATCAAGTTTGGGGGTTACCACCAGCACTGGTCTCCCTTGGAGAAAAGGCTGTCCCTATAGTGTGCTCACTTATCTAGGAGCAGAATGGGAGCTCTTCAGTAGTGCTGTGGTCTATCTGTTTCTGTGTGCAGTAGGACACTGGATGCTACCTTATTCTAAGATCCATTGAGATAATTGTGAACTGGGCCAGATGGTGGTAGTGGCTAAGGGTCTGTGTTTTATACCATCTCTGCCTCTGTTTATGCTGTCCAGATCAATGCCATAGGCTTGT
This sequence comes from Dipodomys spectabilis, assembly GCF_019054845.1. NCBI lineage: Eukaryota > Metazoa > Chordata > Mammalia > Rodentia > Heteromyidae > Dipodomys > Dipodomys spectabilis. The sequence goes on along the minus strand of NW_024872591.1, from coordinate 7,560 downwards.
TTTGTGATAGCATGGAACACTCTATTCTGGGGGTTGGTGGGTTTGGTGGGAAGGTGAGAAGCTGATCTGCTGGCAAGGAGTCGGTAGGGTCTTCATGCAGGTTCTGAACTCCAAGGTTTCTTTCTCTGCACTGTCTGAGTTCGCACTGGCATCTTGGGAGTCTTCTGCACTGGCACTCTGTGGATAGACCTCTGTATTTCTGGGGTTTTACCACACAGCTGTGGGACCCAATGACTTTGGTGGAATTGCGCAGGGCTGCTTCACTGATGATGTGAGTGGGAATGGTCTTTGTACAGGTTCTAAGCTACATGATTGCTCTGATTGAAATCTTCAGGTCTGACACAGGCACCTTGGAAATCTGCTGCAGGCACCTTGGAAATCTGCTGCACTGGCATTCTGCAGATTACCCACTGTTGCTCTGGGGTCCCTGGTCACTCTAGACTGGACCATGCTAAAGCATGACATGTAGTTGTGCCATCAGCAGGGAATGGGGGAAGGGTCTTGGTGCACGTTCTCTGGACCAATAATTCTGTCTCTGCACTCTCTAGTTGAGCACTGGCACCATAGGAGTCCTCCGCACTGGTGTTCTGTGGTCAGAATCCTGTTTATCGGGGTTCCCTCCATGGCTGTCATGCCAATTGACTTAGTGGGATGGTTGGGAGCAGCTCTGCTAGTGAGGGGTGTGTGAAGGGTCTTGGTTCCAGTTCCAAACTACAAGGATTCTCTGTTTATAATCACCGGGGTCACCACTTTGGGAGTCTGCTGCACTGGCATTCTGCAGTTTATCCACAGTTGCTTTGGAGACTCTGGCATCTCCAGACTGGGCCAGGCCACAGTTTATCAAGGGTGAAGGAAGGTCTTCATGCTTTTCTGTTCTGAAATATTATCCTTTTGATTTTTACACCTCCTGTTTTTCTCTGGGTATTTATTTTGCTATGTAAACAGTTGGAACTTGAACTCTATTTGGTTGGAGAGAGCTGTGGTGATTCACAACTGTTCTGTTGCCATCTGGGTCCTCCTTCCATAAAAATATTTTGATGTCACATTAGTTGGTGATACAAAATTCGTGATGAGGACACAGTGGATTTGTGAAGTTGTAATGGTTTTATGATGTCACAGAGATACGCCAAAACTCAATTATCATTAAATCAAAACGATTATATGAGTTCACAAAGGGAGTATGACTTGAAACACAAAATGTGATGATGTCCTAACAATTTTGTGATGTCCCAATGTGACACAATGGTCATCATGTCAGGAAATGTGATGGCACTGTGGTCATGATGTCACTGCTGATTTCTGATATCACATGCCATACCTGAAATATTATGAGCTTAAAAAGAGGCTATGAGCTCACAAAAGGCCTAAGATATCATGATTATAGCATGGCACAAATTTATGACAACAGGACCGGTTTATGATGTTACACTGTGGTAGTGATATCACCATGGCTATGTGAAGTCACAAATGGATTGTGATGTCACAATGGTTATGAGGACACAATGGGTTTCTGATATCAATACATATGCCACATTTGAAATAGAATGAAATCATACAATAGACATTGTCAATGAATCTATGATATCACAATGACTATGTGATGTCATAATGCTATAATTCCATTGCTGTTTTATGATGTCACAATGAGCTGATTGTGTCATCATAACAATATGATGTCACAGTTTACATGATGTCACAAAGTACTTGTGAGGTTACAGTGGCATGTGTGGGCTCAATTGTCATTATTTCACAATGAGGATAAGAATAGGGATTGTGATGTCACAAAGCCACAAAGGACATATGTTTTTTAAAAGATGCTGAAGTCATATATTTGAGTTAACATGTGATCATGATGTCACAACAGCAATCTGATGTCAGTTTGTGATCTTACACTGGTTTTGAGGTTACAAAGCTTTTGGGATATCACTATGAGTTATTATATCACAGTGACATCTTCAATTTCAAATGCTACTATTTTACAATGAGGATATGAGTTCACAGAGGGAGCATGAAGTCCCAAAGGCGTAAAATGTTATGAAGTCATACTATGTTTGTGAAAATATGAGACAATGATATCATAATGGCAATGTTAAATAACAATATCATGTGATAATAATGTTTTAATGTCACAACTATTTCATGATGCCATAATGGTGAAGAGGTCATAATAGGTTTGTGATGTAACAATAAATTGGTGGTGTCACTATGGAATGCTGAAACATAAAAATCATTAACTCAAAATTAGTATATGAGTTCACAGAAACTATGATGTCTACACAGATGTGTTGTAACAAATTTAATGAAGTCCTGTTTTGTGATGTTACAAACCTGTGATACAATATCATAATATGACACAATGGTCATGAAATCTGGCAATGGGATGTCATAGAGGTCATAATATCACAGTTCATTTATGTATCATATGTAATATGTGAGATATTAAGAGGTCCAGAACAGATTATGAGCTCACAAAAGACCTAAGATATCACAATGGCAGCATGCCACTAAAGTTATGAGGACAAGAGAGTGTAGTCATGTCACAGTGGGTTTGTGATATCACAATGGCAATGTGATATCACAAGGGGGTTATGATGTTACAATGGTTGTGTGATCAGAATAGGTTTCTGATATCAACCCATATACCCTATGGGAAATGGAATGAAAATACATAATATGCATTCATAATGTTTCTTTGACTTCATAATGACTCTGTGATGTTATAATGTTTTGATATTATTGTATTTTGAGGTGTTACAATGAGCTGATGCTGTCATAATGACAATAACATGCCATCATAAGTGTTTATGATGTTACAGAAATGTCTGATCTCAATTGCCATTAGTTCACAATGTACAGTTGGGTACACAAAGGGATTGTGATGTCATAAAGACCATGAACTCTTTTTAAAGGTGCTTAGAGGTCCTAATAAGTTTTGGATATCCCCATGTAATCATGAAGTCATAAAGGCAATGTGATATCAAATGGGTTTGTGATGTCACAATGGTAATAAGATCACAAAGGGTTAGTGATGTCACAACTATTTTGTAATATAACAACTATAACAACTACATGTTCACTTTCAATTGTACTAATTCACAATGAGGTTGTGAGTTCTCAGAAGAAGCTCTAGTACTCAAAGTATGTGAACATTCTAAATTATTGTGGGGTCATAATAAGTTTGTGAAAACAATGGAATTGAGATATCACAATGTCATTATGATTTCAAAATATCACATCATACTAAGGTACTTATGTTGCAATTACGTGGTGATAACATATTGATGATAAGGTCAAAATAAATTTCTGATGTCACATGCACGGGCTTGTCAGAATGGCATTACTGATATCAAAGGTCATTCACTCACAATAAGTATATGAATTCACACAGAGACTGAGCTATTTCCTTGGACATGTGTTGTCACAAATGCAAAAATTTCTAACAATGTGCTCATGTCACAAAGTGACACAGGTTCATGATGACAGACAATGGTCATGTTATCACAGTGTATTTCTGATATCGCACGTTATATCTGATATATTATAAAGTAAAAAAAAACAAATTATGAACTCACAAATAGACTTAGATATAACTATGGCAGCACATGAGAACAGGACAGATTTGTGATGTCACAGTGAGTTAGTGATATTGCAATGTCCATGTAATTTCACAGAGTGATTGTAAGGTCGCAATAATTATGATGTCACATGGGTTTCTGATGTCAACCCACATGCCAAATTTGATATAAAACGAAACCAATGCATAGGCATTTATAATGTGTGTATGATATCACAATGAGAATGTGAAAACGTAATGCTTTCATGTCATTGTACTTTGCTGGTGTCTCATGAATGGATGGTCTCACAAAGACAATTTGATGTCACAAGTGATGATGTCACAAAGTGTTTGTGATATTACAATGGCATGTCTGGTCTCAATTGTCTTAGGTCACAATGAAGACAATGGTACACAAAGAGACTGTGATGTCACCAAGGCCATGTGTATTTTCAAAGGTGCTAAAAGGTCTTAATAGGTTTGGGAAGTGACAATGTGATAGTGTTTTAACAGCAATGTTATGGCACAGAATCACATCATAATCTTGTTTTGATGCCACAATGGTGTTAGTGATGCCATAATGGAGATGAGGTCACAATAGTTTTGTGATGTCAAAATGGGTTTTAATGTAACAATGGCATTCTGCATCTCAATTTTCATTTACTCACAATGACTATATGAATTCACAAAAGGACTGTGATATCTCCAAAGGCATGTGGTTGTCACAAATGTGTTGACGTCCTAATACGTTTATGAAGTCAAAATGTGCCACAAAGGTCATGACATCTGGCAGTTTGAGGAATCAGTTGCCATGATGTCATTGCATTTCTATGTCATATCATACCTGAAGTATTATGAGGTCCAAAACTGATTATGAGGTCACAAAGTGCCGAAGATGTCATAATGGCTGCATGTCACAAAAGTTGTGATGACAGGTTTGTGATGTCTCAGTTTAGTGATATCAACATGGCAATGTGATGTCACAAAGGGATTGTGACTTCACAATAGTAATGAGATCAAAATGGGCTTCTGGCATCAACCCAAATGACACAATGGCATTTGACATCAATTCCCATGACATATTTGATAGAATGAAATCACAGAATAGGCATGCACAATGTGTCTGTGTAGTCACAATGTCAATGAGATGTCACAATCCTATGATGCAAATGTAGTTTTGTTATGTCACTTATGAGTGGATGGTGTCATAATGACAATGTGGTATCATACTGTTGATGATGTCAAAAAGTATTTATGATGTTATAAGACATGTCTGATCTTAATTGTCATGAGGTCACAATGAGGGTTGGGTAATCAGAGAGATTATAATGTCAGAAAGTCAATTTGTTTTTTGAAAGAAGCTGAAAGTTCATAAGAGTTTGGTGATGTCTCAATGTGATCATGATATCACAATGGCAATGTGATATCACAGTGGGTTTGTGATAACACAGTGGTAATGATGTCCCTTGGGGTTTGTGAAATCACAACAAGTTTGTAATATCACAATCACTTGTACAATTGCAGTGCCTCTAGTTCAAAATGAGGATAGGAGTTCAGAGAAGGAGTGTAAATCCCAAAGGCCATGACTTTTCTAAAATGTTGTAACGTATAATAGGTGTGTGAAAAACCAATGGGACAGTGATATTACAATTTCAATATGATGTCATGATATCTCCTCATGATAATATTTTGAATACATAGTTGGCTATGCCATACCGGTGATAAGGACATTATAGATCTGTGATATAACAATGGGCTGATGATGTCATAATGGAATTCCAGATCTCAATTCTCAATGACTCACAATGAGTATATGAGCTCAAAAGAGACTGTGATGTCTCCAAATGCAAGTGTTGTCACAAATATGATGCAATCCTAACAGGTTTTGATGTCACAATGTGACACAATAGTCATGAAGTCTAGCAGTGTGATGTCACAGGGATCTTGAAGTCAATGTATATTTCAGATATCATATGTCATACCTGAAATAGTTGAGGTCAAAAACATAATCATCTCACAAGGTGCATATCACAATGGCAGCATGTCTCACAATTTGTGAGGAGAGGACAGGTTGATGATGTCACAGTGGGTTAGTGATATCAAAATGTCAATGGGATGTCACAAAGGGATTGTTATGTCACAATGGTTATGCAGTCACCCAGGGTTTTGGCTAGAGACCTACAAGCCACATTTCAAATGGAATGAAATCATAGAATAGTCATTTATAATGGGTCCATATCCCAAAGACAAGGCAATGGCAATGCCATGATGACATTGAATTTTGGATATGTCACAATGAACTTATGGTGTTATATGTGAAAATGAGATGACACAGTGGAGATGATGTCACAAAGTGTTGATGATTTTTTTCCATTTACTTTTTATTGTGAAAATACCATACAGATGGGTTACAATTACACGAGCAAGGTAATGAATATATTCCTTATGCAGTATTGTTGCCTCCTCCTTTGTTTTCCCTTACCATCCCTTCCCATCTCCCAACCCCTAAGCCCCACCCTCACCCCTCACCCCTCACCCCCAGCCAAAATTGTAAAGTTCATTTTATGACATAACTACTTATACATCTCTTTGTGGAAATGGGTCCATCTGTATCCCTATTTAAACGGTTTGTTTTTGCCCTTCCCCTCCACAAATTATACCAACATCAAATACAATGAAAGCAGGTGTTATACCATGGGGAAGGGACATACAAAGCAACAAAAAAATCATCTTATAAATATGTTAGAAACTATTTGATGTTATAATTTGTGGAGGGGAAGGGGAAAAAAAAGTGGTTTCACCAGAGATACAGGTGTACCCTTGCAACAATGAGATGTAAAATTCGTTATGTCGAAAATCAAAATTTACAACTATGTGTCAGGAGGTAGGGGTTGGGAGGTGGGAGTGGAGAGGCGAGATGGGAAGGTATAGGAAGGGAAAACAAGGGAGGAAACAACATGCTTGACAAAGAAATGTGCTCATTACCTACCTCAGGCAATTGAAGTTTTTGTTTTGTTTTGTTTTGTTTTTTTGGGTCCGGTCGAGGGGGGTGAACTCTGGGCCTGAGTGCCGTCCCTCAGCTCTTCATCTCAAGGCTAGTGCTCTACCACTGGAGCCACAGCGCCACTTCCTGCTATTTTTCTTTTTGCTTAGTGGTGCTGAGGAATGGAACCCAGGGCCTCATGCATGCAAGGCAAGCGCTCTACCACTGAGCCAACTTCCCAGCCCTGTAATTGAAGTTTTAAAAAAAAGACCTGGGAGGAGAGGAAGATGAGGAACAGCCAGAGGAGAAGTACAGCAACTTGACACAGGGTCAGAGCAGGTTAGGTCTGTAGAGATTACAGAGAACTGAAGCAATTAAGGAAGTTGTGGAAAGGAAAAAGGGAAAGACCTGGGAAGGACAAATCTGTAGAGAAGGAGGGAGGAAGGTTAAAGAAAAAAGTTTGTAGCTTTAGATAACATAATTTGGGGGGTCAGTTGTGCAGAACAATTAACAAAGGGAGAGCCTGTCCATTGGAGGTCTGAGGTTTGGTGGTCCAGGCTTGTCTTGGCTTTGGGTATCCAGCCCAGGACAAGGTAGTTTCAAGCCCCTTTCTAGTGTAGATAATTTTGTTCATCTTAAATGTGCCTTGATGGATTGTCCCATGCTTTAGAGGTAATGATTTTTGGATCCCCCTGCAAGATGATCTATCTGAATGTCATTGGGACTTGGCAACGGGAAAACTTCCTTACAGGTGAGTGTCTTAACTCTCAGGGTTCACAGCCTCCTTCATATCCTTGTTTTCTGAGGACAAGTGTGGACATGAATCATGTAGGATTCTTGGGGTGTGTCCAGGGCAAGCTTACCAGTTGTTTTGGGGAATCCTCCTGGAGGTCATCTGGGGTTTCCTTGGTTCGCCATCTTGGACCTCCTTGGCAGGTCATATGGTACTTCCTTGAGAAGCCACCTGCTCTGAGGGTGACCTAGATTTTTTAAGGCCTCCAGGACGGACTTGACAGGTCATCTA
>NW_024872590.1:0-21539 GCF_019054845.1 Dipodomys spectabilis | reverse complement strand
GCAATAAACTTACTTGTCTTTATGCCATGTTCCAAGTAAATTGTTTAGCTTATATGTCCCTATGGTCTATAGTTTCCTATTCCTACCTTCCTGAAAATACAAGCATATTCCACCAATTTAGATTTGAGTCAGGCAACATGTAGTATTAGTGCCAAGAGTCGAGGAAAATTGTAACACAACTAGGGAAGCATGAAACCAACACTTTAGTAGCTGGACAATGGGGACTCGGACCTATAATCCTAGCTACTCTGGAGGCTGATGATCACATTTCAAAGCCATCTGGAGTGAGAAAATCTGTAATACTCTTCTCTCCAATTTGCCACCCAAAAGCTTTAAAGCGAGTTGAGCCTCCAGAGGTAGAGTAGCCTTGATTACAAAATCTCAGGGGCAGCACCCAATCCTGAGTTCAAGCTGAAAGTCAGGCACAAAAACAATCAACAACAAAAAAAGAGAAACTGGGAGAAAGCTCAGGAAAGAATGGCATTGTCTAAAAGACAAATGTGTATGTTACTTGAATTGTGAAATGGTAACCTCACTGTACACACCTTAGTGACAATTACATTTAAAAAGGAATCTGAGAAATCCCAAAGGCATGGGGCCTTATGATGTGCATCTGCTTTCCAGAATTTCAAAGTCCCATCATCTGAGCTGGTAACACACAGGTTGTAGCCAAGGGTGATTAGAAAATATGAAGGCAAAGATCTTTTCAGCTTGTCCCACTAAATCTTTGATTAAGCAAAAAACAAAACAACGCAAAGTAAAAACAATAGACTTTAAGGTTATTTAGGCTGCTATTAAAGATTCAGATGGTATACTTTGTGGAGGGGAAGGGAAAAAACATATTGTTTAAATAGGTATACAGTTGGACCCATTGCAACATGAGATGTACAACACATGTCAAAAAAACGAACTTTACAACTTTGGCGGGGGAGGTGGGAGATGGGAATGGATAGGAAGGGGAAATAAAGGAGGAGGCAACAATATTTCATAAGAAATGTACTCATTACCTTGCTCATGTAATTGTAACTTCTCTGTACGTTATTTTCACAATTAAAAAATTGGAAAAAAAAGATTCCAGGCAGAATTATTCTTTTATATGATGAGCTAGTACATATGTTTTGTAGATACTGAACTCACATATATCAGAAAAATATCCATGGATTCATAACTAGAAAATCTGAAATGTAAGGTATATTAATTAGATAAGTTTCATTGGGTAGCCAAGAAGAAAACACCACATGGTATTGTCAGGTAAAGTAGTTTATTAACTGAACTGCTGCCCATGCCATACATGGTGAGAAGGCATGTAAAAAAAATGGGGTGACCCAACCTAGGGCCAGGATGTTTCTAGGCCAAGGACTGGATGAGGTATGGCCAGGTGGGGGAAATGTCTGGCCACACTGGATCTGGATGTGACCTCAGGGCCTGGGACTCTCCTATGGTCAGATAGAAAGTGTGACCAGAGGGTGACCAGGTTGTGACTTAGCAGGAGGGGGAGATGGCTGCCTCCAGGTGTGCCAGATACCTAGGTAACACATAAAGGGTGGAAACTTAGCCAAGAAATGAAGGGTGTCTGCATAGGTTAGGCATGGCTGGGGCAGACCTAATACCAAATACAAGTAGTAACTCTGCGTTGTGACTCCTAACTCCAAACCATTCATTCTCAATCATTTTCTTTCCTTCCTTCCTTCTTGCTTTCTTTTTTGTTCGTTTGTTTGTTTGTTTCTTTCTTTCTTTCCTTCGTCCTTCCTTCCTTCCTTCCTTCCTTCCTTCCTTTCTTTTCTCTCTTTCTCTCTCCCTCTCTCTATCGATTTCTATCCCCTACCTCAGTATTCTCAACTCTCAAATAATGAACACTTGGTGAGTTGAACTCAGAAGCTGGGAAGAGCAGCTCAATTGGCCATTGTGATATTTAATTTCATGTTTCCTTACACCTCTTCCACAGGTCACTGGAATCAAATAAGGAACACAGCAGCATGGCATCTCAAAGCCATTTGGAGGAGGAAAGCAAGCACGTTCACTGCATTCTGTCAGGTCCACCCTGACAGAAGGTGAGGCAGACTCCTCCCTCCTCTTGGCTAAATCTCAGCACAGTTTCTGCGTCAGGAGAGGTGACTGCTTCCAAGTGAGCCAGTTACCTACATGACACAGGTATTGAGCAGAAACTTATCCTCTTGTCATGCTGAGATTAATGGCATGATTCAACATGATCCACTAGATTGTTGCGATTGGGACTTCCTAAATTTTTGGTTAGGCTATGTTCAAATTGTGATCTATTTATTTCTGATTACTAACCATGATTATAGATGTGAGCCAATGTGAACCAGCACATCAGACCATTCAAAGTTCTTTATCACACATGGAAGACACGCAGTTTCCCAAGTGACATACAAGTTGACAGACAGCAAAATAAGTCCTTAATTCTGGTCGAGACGTGTTTTTAATGTAAAACAAAATTACTTAGCAAAATATCTGACTAATGTGATTATACTTACAAACTTACCCTACATTTTAATAACAAATCACCTATATTAGACAATGATTAACCCAAATTACCTGTAATCATTTATTTTTGTCATATCTTCTAGAGGTAGGCAGAACTGGAGCACACACTATTAACTGAGGTGGTAGAATTTGACAGGATCATAGTTCTGAATCAGTCTAGGAAGGAAAGTATCACCCATATCATCCTACTAGGTAGGGATATTGGAATGTAATCATGATCCCTGCTTTTTACGCTTGGTGCAAAAGTTGCTACTCTATGAGTAATGTAACTTAAACAAGAAAGGATTGGTGGAGGGACTCCAGTGGTGGAGTATCTGTCTGGCAAACACAACATCAAAACTCAAATCAACTTCCTAAAGATAAAAATAAGAAAAGGAAAGAAAGAACAACTCACAATGAGCATATGTTCAATGTAAAAATTTACACTAAATCATTGTAGTTATAATGCCATCATATAATTCTAGGGGCAAATACATTTTGTGTCAAGGCTAAATGAGAAAATAACATACTATATACAAAGCTTTGGTAAAGCATAGGTCTGGCTTACAATGGTGAACGCTTAAGTTTGCATGTGCAGTGCTGTGCTGGGTTGTTAAGGTTTATGGAAGTCCATCATTTTGATGAGCTTGGCATGATGAAATTACCTAACCATACAGTTCACTGAACAGATACTGCTGACATATATATATATATATATATATATATATATATATATATATATATATATATATATACACATAAATACACAATACACTAAATATACACATGTATGTATTTATATATTAAGTGGCATGTAAATCAAATAAAATTTAAAATGAATAAATTTAGTGAGCATATACCTTTCCCAAATAATTATTTTACCTGAATAATTTCATGTCTTAAAGTCTCCAATACTATATCACACTTACATGTTTGCTGATCCCCTTCAGCTTTTTTATGATATTTTTTTTTCTTTTTCAGATGAAAAATCCAGCCAATAAATATACTTTTATAACATTCCTTTCTTTAGAAAATGAAAAACACGTTGTGTAATCTGGCTCTTTATGTGTCATCAAAAAATTGTTTATAATTTCAAGTACCTATTTTCTTAGACTTAGGTCTCACTCAATTCTTCCAATAATATCTATGGAAAGGAGAAAATGAAGGATCATTCTGTTACTTTGGGAGCTTTTGTTATTAATCACTGCAATAAATATTATGAAAATAAAATTCTGAAATTATTTAGAGAGATGACATGAAAGTTACCTTTCTACACACCTATGATACTCCCTCAACTAAGTCACAGAACTTGAAATAAGTAACATTTTAGCTGGGAGCCAGTGGCTCATGCCTGTAATCCTAGCTACTCAGGAGCTGAGATCTGAGGATGGTAGTTCATAGCTAGTCCTGGCAGGAAATCCGTGACGCCCATACCTCCAATTAACCACCAGAAAACCGGAAGTGGCACTGTGGCTCAAGTGATAAAGTGCTAGCCTTGATCTAAACAGCTTAGAGACAGTGCCTAGGCCCGGAGTTCAAGCCCCATGACCATGAAAAGTAAAAAAGGAAAAAAGGGAGGAAAGCAATATTTTAAAGCTAATGTGCACATATACACAAATGTTGTCTAGAAATAAAATTATAACAGCTCCTGGACTGGTAAAAAATAGATTAAAGTGAAATTGCCTTCAATCATTTATTTAGACCATCTATACTGAGGGCAGGTTATTGGAGCTCACATAACTATCTAAAGAGGTAGAATTTGAGAGTATCACAGTTCAGAACCAGTGTGCAAGAAAAGTAATAAGGTTTTCATATCATCCTAAAACCTGGCATGTTGGAATGCATTTGTGATCCCAGCTACTTGGCAGATAGAGGTGAGGATCTTAGCCTCTGTTCAGCGCTCAGCAAAATTGATAACCTATGAGCAAAGTAACTAAATTGAAAAAGGATTGTTCTAATGGTAGAATACTTGTTCTGCAAACAAAATATCTAAATTCATACTCATTTCCTAAAAGAGGAACGAAAAGAGAAGAAAGATAAAAAGAGAAAAGAGAGAAATAAAAGAAAGTAGAGAAGGAGGAGGAGAGAAGGGGAGGAAGGAGGGAAGGAAGAAAGGAGGGTAGGAAGGAAGGAGGGAAAGAAAAGAAAGAAAGGGAGGAAGAAAGAAAGGGAGAGAGGTACAAATAAAAACCTCAGAATGTGTTAGATTTTAATAATGACCCCAAATCCTTTTAGATACAAATGCCGTCATTTAATTCTCTGGACAGAGACATTTTGTATCAAGCCCTGTTGTAAGGTCTTGGGACCCCCGAAAGACCACCAGAGACCACAACCAATGTGAAAAGCAGAAGAGTCCTTTCTTTTCAAGCTCAAGCTTGTTCTTCCATGCTCTAGGTAACTGGTGAGGGTGAGAGACCCCAAGCACAAAACCAGCACAGCTTTTATAATATTGAAAAAACAAGTTTAGGGAATTTCCACACAAGCAGTTACATGATTGGTTTGAGGCCACCCTAACTGCAATGTCTTTTTTCTGAACTATTGGTATGTTCTGTTCCTGGAACACTTGGGTAACTGTTCTGCTTTCTTAAGGGTGGGCAGGGTTGGTGGCAACCTGTGTTTTTTTTTCTCTCTCTTGGTTACTCTGAGGACAGCCTAGCACAAGATGGTGGCGTTAATCTCAAATTGGATTTACTTTGGCTCTTCATTCTCTCCTCTTCTAGAGCATCAGGGACCAATCATGGTCCCATAATTGGCACAGTCTTCTATATATACAGTTTGGTATTGGGGTCTCAGAGCTAATAGGTGGATTGTGCTGATTCTCTCTTTTACAAAGGACACCAGTCTACAAGGTCCGATTGTGAGTAACAAAATTAACCGTATCAAAGGCCCTAACATTTCCTTCCAGCAATCCTGACTCCGTATGTCACAGCTAACATAATTTTATACCAACTGTACTCCTAAGCTCCAATTTTAAGACATACTCATAGTATTTGCTACATACTTAAACTTTCTGAGGTTTGTCTTCTTTACAAACATTTTAAGACGATCAGTACTTTTTAAATCCTTTCTTATCCAGAGGATACCAATTTTTCCCCAATTCATTTCTTAAGGCTTTCTTTACTACCCTTCTGTTCTTTAAAATTCCATAAGCTTCTTTGTGGATAGAGTTTAAAACTGCCCATTTTTCCTTTGACTTGTGGAACCAAGTTATCTCAGAAAGCACCAGTGGGATGAAAAGCTTGCTAGATTTTTTTTTTTAATTTAATTTAATTTTATTTGTGAACATACTGTACAGAGGAGTTAAAGGCTAAGATTAGGTCTGGGTCTCATTCCTCTTACTACTTCCACTGATTAAAAAAATCTCTCCTTTATCTTTAAAACACACATAGGAGGAAGCAGGCTATTACCATACGAGAGCCAAACTAGGTTGTGACCCTGGAGTGCCTAAGGCAAGACAGTGATATCCTTGCCCCCAATATCCACTGGGGGATTAGAGAGGGTTACTGGATATCACCAAAAGAACGTTCCACAAGAGCTTAGTTTTAGCAGCTTTCAACCGGGAAGCAGTCTCAGGTGATGGAATCAGGCAGGAGTTCAGTCGACATCTACCACAGTGGAGATGAACTAGGTGATGATGAGATTTCCTCCAGGTGACTGCCAGGCTGTTGTTGACCTTTACCTTGCAGTAGCATGGTCTCTTCGTGGCTGCAAGGGACTGTCACACCTTGTGCTGGGCTGCAAATTCATACACAGACTGGTTAAGGATACATTGCATAGGCTTGGCAGTCTGTGACTCCACTAGTTTTTAAGACTGTTTAGACAATAATCCAGGACAATTTACCAAGATGACAACTGTTTAAACTACAGTTTTTAATAAATCTAGGATTTTCTAGGCAGAAATAGAGGGCTCAGGTGTGTACTATTTTTTCCCATGCCTTTCCCTTCTGTCAATTTTACCACATTTTTAAAAAGGTGACTCTGGTCCCTTGTTCTTCAACGGGGAAGATGGACGAAGATTCATCTTCTGTCATTTCTTTAAGCTGATTCAGGGTTGTTGATTGTACCTAGCCAGGAAGCTATAACCTTAGCCCATTTTACAAAGAGGTTACCAGGGTTAAATGTCATTAAGAACAATATTTTAACTTTTGACATATGCACAGACCTTTTGTTCTGGCTACAAGAGTGGAGCTTATTTAGCACTCTGGTTTGTTAAAGCATCTTTCTGGATGGTTTAGGAATGTGATCTCTAGTTATCCTAACAATGTGAGAGTTCACTATGCAGCCCTTCAGACAGATATCAATAGAAACACACTCTCAGGTTTACAAACATTTTTCCTGAGCAGATGAATTTCATGTAGCTGGTTTCAGCTAAAAAGTTACTGCCAATTAGAGCTTTTGGCACATACAGGGGTTGGGATCCAAACTATCCTCCATATTCTACAACCTTAGCTTTTTACTACTATCACAGATGACCGACAAGTTCCTGTCGCTTACAAGGTAGATAGTCATAGACATTAGGCATGCTTACAATCTATCTTTCCATTAACTTCTGGCTCTGACCAATTTTTGAAGGGCCGCACACAAATGACTCTAGGATCTGATATTATTTCTGCAATCCAAGCAGTGGCTTACAGTCTCTGAATGCTCCTCCATTGCTTTCATCCCAGAAGTGTCTTCTCCACACTGGGAAAAATGCCTCATTGGCATTTCTCTTAGTTGGTTGCTGGACTTGAACTCAGGGCCTGAGTGTTGTCCCTCAGCTCTACAGCTCGAGGCTAGCACTCTGCCACTTTTGAATCCTAAAGCAGCACTGCTTGCTCTTTCAGCTTTCTGCTGGCTGAGTAGAGGTGACATTCTCATATGGACCTTTTTCTACTCGGGCTGGCTTCGAACCGGTTTGCAGATCAATGAGTCTCTTAAAGGCCACTTTACTCAAATTAAAAGCAACAAGGTGGTCAACATAGAAGTAGCTTTTAAGCATGTTCTTACCTGAAACATATTAAGTGCTAAAGTTACATGTGACAAACTTTCAAGAATCCTCCCTCATTTTTGTGGGCCTGATGGGAACTGTTACCAAAAAACCTATGAGAGCAAACTGAAATGGGAATTAAGCAATTATTTTGGTAATTCTAATTTTTCCTTTTTGCACTTTGAGGCAAATGTTTAGAACAAATTTACTTTTAAACTTTATGTACAGAAATCAATTCCTAATTTGTAAGCCTCCTATTAATCTCTGTTTCAATATTCTATACTTTAGTTTTTGGTTGCATTATGAAAAATCCCTTGAACTCTCGATGCTATGTGTCACTCATTTCCTCTTGGATGCTTGTTTTAAAACAGATACACATTCAAACATTTAAACTCAAATAACAAATTTTTCTTTATGCAAAAATTACAATCACCATCACTGTACCAAGAAGCTAGACATAAAATACCTTTATGCCTTAAAAAAATTCCAATGGCAGAATATCATTGAGAGCAAATCACATTATACAAATAAACTTTTTAACCCTCTTCTTAGGGTCGCCTTAATTTTAATTTTAACACATCCAAGGGGCAGTTTTAGCAATGCTAATCAGATCATCACATCAATCATTTTTACCATTAGGTTTCCAGTGTCTATCTGCAGGGAAAGGGGACAGAATAAAGATGGGCCACTTGACCCTTCCTGTGGAATGGGCACGCACCCAGTCCAACTCTTTATGGTTAGATGAACTATGTTGGTGCCAGCTTGCCCTCTTTCGCCATGCATAGACTCCTCCCAGGGCCTGTTCCACCATGCATGTCCAGCAGAACTGTACTTGTGTCTGTTCACCCTTCACTCCTAAAAATGAGTCTTCTGTTGGCTTCTAATTTTCTCCTTTTTGTTAAGCCAGATATCTTGATTACAGTGTTGATTATGCATTCTAAAATACCAGATTTTCTAATTTTCAAGTTAAAGAATCCTTAAAAAGCCATTAAAAACAATGTGTAAATTCTTCAAAAGATTTTGGTAATGTCCAAACCTTATAACCTTTTGAATTTTAAACTTAAACTCACCCAATTGTTATAGCATGCTGACAATTTATATCATGAACATGTTCACAAACACATACAAAACACACTCACACAGATCTTTAAGCATGCAAAAATAAAAATCAGTTGTTTTTAGACATTCTAAAGTTTTCAAACAAAAAATTAAGACAATATTTCTTTTAAACTAAGTAACTTTGTTGAGTTTCGTCTTCCCAGGGCTTGCTTGTTTAGCAAGGAATTTTACCAATTGGTATTTTGAATGTCTTCTGTTGGGGGAAGGCTGGGGGTGACGGGGGTCACCTGAAACTAAACTGGCCTGATTTTTTTAATCAATTTTAGATAAAATCACTTTACATTTTTGGGACTAGCTGAAAAGTCAAAACCAGCCACATAGCCTTCTCTGTGACTCAGGCCAGCTGGAGGCTGGAGCTTTTATTTCCCCAGAGATGTTCAAATAAATAAGAAAAACGCAAAACCAAAAACATACATTTAAAACTAATACCAATTCTAAAACAGAACTAGAGAAGACAACAATCAAAGGCTGCCTTTGTCTCTACCAGAACTCTGTGCCATTCTCACTCAGCAAACTGTATTCAGAGTGTTCTGAGTGAGCCTGCCACTCTCACCCAGAACTTCCCTATCTCAGGAAACATAAAACAGAGAACAGTCAAATCTCAGTGAATGGGGTGACATCTCACCAACATTTGTTTACCCAGGGTCCTTCCAAGGTGGAAGGGAAGTCCCAATCATTTTGTAGCAAGGGAAATAAATCCCCTCTGACTGGTAGATTCTCCCCCATACTCACACCTCCCTGGGCCAAGGCCTAAGGCTAAGATAAACACCTAATGACAAACAGAACACTCAACACAAAGACACAACTTACAAAGGCACGCTGCAGCATTGTAAATTACCAACCAGAAAGTGCCAGACTATAGATGGAGAGTTTCCCCTAAAACAGAAAACTTCCCAATACAGATGGAAAACTTCCCAAAAAAATGTCTGCATGAAAGTGTGAGACTACAAACGCAACATTTCCCAAAAAAAAATGTCTGTACTAAACAGCAATCTAACCAGAGGGGTCTGGGGACGTCTCCTCACAGACCCCGTTGGCAGTCTTATAGCGCGTCCACCAAGACTCCTTGCCACCCAGAATACAGACTCCGTGGGAAAACAGAATTACAGATACAGAACCTACAGGCAACCAACTATACAGAACAGCAATGCCTTGACTTAACAGATGGGTTTTTTGGGACTCTGTGGTGGGGCGTCTGGAAGGTCTCATGAGGGGGATTCCAGATGAGCCCCCAAAAATGTTGCATGGACTTGGGAACCCCGAAAGACCACCAGAGACATCGACCAATGCGAACAGCAAAAGAGTCCTTTATTTGCAAGCTCAAGCTTGTTCCTCCATGCACCCGGTAACCTGTGACAGTAAGAGACCCGAGCACAAAATCAGCACAACTTTTATAGTATTGAACAAACAAGTTTAGGGAATTTCCACACAAGCAGTTACATGATTGGTTTGAGGCCACCCTAAGTACACTGCCCTTTTTATGAACTATTGGTATGTTCTGTTCCTGGAACACTTGGGTAACTGTTCTGCTTTCTTAAGGGTGGGCAGAGTTGTTGGCAACCTGTGTTTTTTCTCTCTCTCTTGGAGTTAATCTGAGGGCAGCCTCCTCAAGATGGTGGCATTAATCTCAAATTGGAGTTACTTTAGCTCTTTAGCCTGAATAAACTACAGCATACCACATACAAAGCTTTGGTAAAACACAGGTCTGTCTTACAATGTTGGACCAATAAGAGTGTATGTCTAATGATGTTGCAGTTGTGTCTTAAGGTGTGTGGAGTTTTCCATCCTTATGATCTTATAATGATGAAATTGACTAACTACACAATTACCTGGGCAGATCCTTGCTGAGACCTATATATATTAAATCACAGCTTAACAAAGAACAATATTTACAATGAAATATGTTGACCAAAATTATTTTTACCTGATTCAGTGTGTTTTTTAAACTCTATATCACATGTACAACTTCCTCATTCCCTTCTGTCTCATTATGTTGTCTTTCTTTGTTTTGGTTTTGTTTTCAGAACCATGGTGTTACAGGGTATTTCTTATTTTCTTGTCTTCTAGTCTTCAGAAAGTCTGCAGTTAAATAGGCTTAAGTTCCTTTTGTTAGAAAATTAAAAGCAATTGGGTGGGGTCTTCATCATAATTTTGTCATGATCTCAAATACGTTTTCATATCTAACATTTGACTTGTATAATCTCACTTCAATCTTTTCCAAAGGACACTTTAGTGGAAGGAGGAAATTCAAAGTGGATTCTGGTAGATAATTTCTGGTACATATTAAGGTAAGCAACTCCAAAATTATTCATTAGAAAGATGAGTTGAAAGTCATCTTTTTACACACTGATACTCTTTCCTCAACGAAACCAGAGGATTTTAAATAGCTAATATTTTTTAAGTTAATGGGCAGTAATGTGCACGAATTTTCTAGAAATAAAATGATCACTCATGAAACCTTACTGATACTTCAAAGAATACTTTCAATAAGAAGAATCACCTTCAGACATTTTCACCCAATGTGTATCTTCCTGGTAACAGAACACCAAACTAGATTAAGACATCTAATAGATATCTAATTTTTGTTGCCTTTTTGCAATACTTCTTTCTTCTCATATTGATTAGTATGAAGTCTATGACCATTATAAAATCATATTTGTAATAAAAGTTACTAGATGGGACCTTCATGGATGAGATGGTGTGGAGTTTCTGGTGTAGTCCTGTCTCGTTCAAAGGAGGAGTTGGTATTGGCCAACCTCTGTGGTGGAGCAGAGCGGGGCTTTGAGGGTGAAAGCCAGTCTGTGTAGGGCTTTGAGACAGCAGGGAAGGGACAGGAATGGCTAAACTTGTTAGGGACATGGTCTCTTGTGGAGTAGGCAAGATTTAAGATGGAGGCTGGCAGGGAGACAGGTTTTCAGTTGAAGAAGGCGGGTTCACTGGGGAGGAGTCTGTTTGGGGCAGACCTTTTGGAAGGAAGAACAAGGCTACAAAGGAGGAGCTTACTTAGAGGAGCGGTGCTGGTAGAGCACTGTGAGCCCTTGTGGGATATGTAGGGTGAGGTTTCCCATAAGGCAGGGCAGGGAATGGAGGCAAGAGGCAGACAGAAGGTGGGGATTCTGGTGCAGGAATGTGCAGCTATGAGGGAGAGGCCTTTCAGGTTCTAGATTTGAGAGGGCAGGGTGGTACTAGGAAGACATGGGCTAGTAAGGGGCAGGGTTTCTGGTGGAGAATGGCAGGCCTTTGGGAAGTGTGTTAGGGTGGAGGTGGAGTTTCCTACAGAGCAAGATGTAGTCACAATGTATGTAGGAGTTTTTCAGGACCAGAGCTTTGTGAGAGCAGTGATAGTATCCAGTGCTCTAGAATAGTTAGGATGGGGTTTCTGGTGTAGCCAGTCACAACTCGAAAAGAGAAGTTTTGGTGGGGATCTCAGTGTTGCAAGTCAGGACATGGACTTTGGACAGGGTTTCCAGTAGGGCAAAGCAACCTTCAAAAGGGACTATGGAGGGAGTGTTTTACAGTTGAGCCTGGTGAGACTTCCAGAGGGAGGGCAACTGGTGCAGTGTTTTCCAGTGGAGCAATGTGGGTGTTGAGAGATGGAGTAGTGTGGGTTTTCTGGGGGAGTTTTTCTGGAACAGGGCAGGGCTTGGAGCCATGGGGCTAGTTGAAGGAGGAGCTTTGAGAAGGAGTGGAAAGGCTACAATGGTGTAGGATAATTATGGGCAGGGTATCAGGTGGAGTATCGTGTAGATCTTAGGGAAGAGCCAATAGGGGTTGGGTTTATCTGGGGAGCAAGGCAGAGCATTGAGAAGGTAGATGTGGGAGGTGAAGAGTCTTGTGGAGGAACAGGGCTGGCTCTCCAGGCAGGAGATGGGCTGTGTGAGAAGCTTCTGGCCAAGCAAGGTGGGGCTTCAAGGGAAGTTATAGGGAGGTGAAGGGTTTTTGATATAGCACGATGGGCTTTGTGGGAAGAGGTAGGTTCAGGGCTGTGTTTTAGAATTTAGGCCACTTAGAAGTAGGCTAGTTATGGGCAGAGACTCTGATAAAATCAGGAGGAGCTCCAGGGAGAAGGCTGGTTGGGGGTGGGGAAGAAAGGGAAGGGAGGATCTTGGAGGTAATAGAATATGGGAGCAATGGGACTGAGAGGGACTAGAGTAGTTAGGAGCAGGGTATCTGGTGGATGAGATGGGGCTTCGAGCGAGGAGCCCCATGTAGGCCGGGTTCTTGGTGTAGTATGTTGGGACATGAAAGGAGATATAGATGTAGCCTGGTATCTGGTGGTGCAGAACAGGGATTCCAGGAAGGGGTGGAGTGGAAGAGGGATTTTACTATAGCAGAGAAGGCGTTTCAGTAAAGCGTCTTGTTGCAGTTAAGCCTTTGAAAGTTTATAGCAGGTCTACCAGGGGTAGGTTAGTTTAGATTAGGCTATTTAAGGAGGAAGCTGCCTGGAAGTGGGTTTCCAGTGGATCCAGTCAAGTTTTATGGGATGGGGGGGATAGGAAAGGGGCAAGACAGTGCAGAGTGAGGCTACAAAAAATGAACAGTTACCACGAATAAATACCATATAAGAACACCATTTTCTGTCAGTGTAGTCTTATATTACTTTTATGTATGCAAGAGATGCTGGAGAAAGTAAACAAGTAATAATCCTTCCTAGTGAAATTTTTCTTTATTCTAGTTGATTGAAAATAAAACTACAGGACGCATCAGGCTCAGAGGCACACAGGAGACTAAGACACATGAAGGACTAGAATTCATTCCCCAGAACCAACATTAAGGACCACAAATAAAAGTTTAAAATGTCTCACTTGGTCATAATGGACAATATTGTCTTAAAATTGTGAATGAACAGAACTTTTACTCTGACCATTTTAGAAATCCTAAAACTAAGTAAATAGTAATGTTTTTAACTTTATACAATATTGGAACATGTACTAAAAATAATTAGGAAAATATAAAACTGTACGCAGAATGTCGTTTTCCAGTATCAATTCAAATCTAAAAGAATTTAAAACCAGAAAATTGCCATATAGTGAGGTTGCAGCATGGTTTCTTTTCCATCATCAAAATGGTGACTTAAGCAATGTGTCTTTATCATTGGATGCATCGATGTTAAAACATATCTAAGAATATGAAGCACTACTGAAGAAACTCAGAAGGATCTATGAAATGATGTTGGAATAAAATTAATGACTAATTACAGCAGGAATTGATCTTCACTAGGGCCATAAATACTTTCCAGAAGAAAAGGCTACATTGAAAAATAAACAGTGAAAAGGAAGCAGGTAGGCAGACCTTGAAGTAAACATTATCCAATGAACAACATCTAATGAGGCATGATTGCAATCTTCTTTTACATAAGTTAGAGTTACTGACCTATGTTCTTCCCTAATGCCAAATAACAAAGTCATGAAAATGCAGTAATCATTTTCAGGACATTGGAATTCAATGAATGTATTGCTAGAATGTAAAGATAGATGTCTGATCTAAGGCGTGAAGAAAATATCCCCGATCTCTGGCCCTCCGCTGTGAGAAGTGTACAAAACAAAGCACAAGGAGAATGGACAGAAGTACAGTAGTGCGCACCAGTAGTTCCCAAGATGCATTGATAGATGTAACAGGGGAGAATATCAACAAGATCACCATAGGACTTAGCATGGAGAGTAGAAAGAAGAACAGTGAAAATGCAAGGAGAATTGCAAAAGATTCCCTTGCATATTTGGCAGAAGAGTGCATGGCATTGAGGTCTAAACTACGTGGAGGTATTATAGAAAACTACCTGTGCTCATATGGTGCCACGAGAAGTGAAGAACTTATGATTTACAAGACATTGAATAATCATAAATGTCTTGCTTCAGTAGTGCAGAGTTAAACCTTGATAAATTCTGTTTTGAAACACCTAACAAAGTATAAAACCAAGACAAGAAGATTCAAATTATATATACGTGATTTGACTGTTTGCAACAATAGAGTTCAAAAAAATCAAATCACATAATGTGGATGTAAAAGGATAACATTACTAAGGTAATCTTTATACAATACACATTTTATGTGAATAGTCCTGATTATAAATGATTTGTTTTCCTTACAGATTTTGGATGCACAATACCAACAAAAAACAAAAACAAAACAAAATAAAAAACACTTGGCAGCTAGATGCTTGTGCCTCATCCCTATTCCTATATAGTCACGAGCCTGAGATTGGAAGATCATGGTTCACAGATGGCTGGGGTAGCAATCCATGAGACATTTATGTTTAATTATTCAAAGACAGAGTGAAACCTTGGTTCAAATAGTACAGACTGAGTCATTCATGAGTGAAAAAACCAAGCAAGAGTTTGAGGCTCTGAGTCAAGTTTCATTACTGTGTGTGTGCACGCATGTGCGTGTGCGTGCGCGTGCGCGCGCACACACACACACACACACAGAAATGGAATGAGAGAAGAAGAGGGAGAGATAAAAGGGAATATTAAGAGTTTAAGGACTATAATAAGCATATATTAATAAAAATGAGGGAAACCATGGAACCTATGGTCTTTGAGTCTGGCTTCCTTCACATAATATGATTGTTTTCCAAGTCTTTCATTTTCTTATGAAAGGGGCTTTGTGATTCTTTCTGATAGAAGCATAAAATTCCATTGTGTATATATACCACATTGTCTTGATCCATTCATCTATTGAGGGGCATCTTGATTGGTTCCAATAATGCTGCCAGAAACAAAGTTGTAGATTTAGTGTGTTTAACTTGAGATCATTTTGACAAATGCCCAAGAGTGGGATTGCTGGTTCCAGAGCTATGTACATTTGACCTTACAAAATAATGTTAATTGAAATGAATTCCAAGACATAAAAAAAAGTTGTTTTTTTTTTCAGATGTCAACCTTGATGTCGGTAGAGTGTCTAGATCATATTTTATTTGATTTGTCTTTTGTCATTGTTTATCCCTTGCAATCTCTGTCTTGATTCTGGTACCTTCCACCTTGTATATAGATTTATCTGATTTGTATAAGTAAAGGGAAAAATATAGTGCTGAAAGAAGTACAAAGAGTGATGCATTGCAACAATGATATTCACAAGACACTATATCAGAAATGAAATTTACAACTTTGGGGTGGGGAGGAGGTGTACGGGGTGGGAAGGGATAGAAGAACAACACGGTGTGGGTAACAATATTCAATAAGGAATGTACCTTACTCATGTAAGTGTAACCCCTCTGTATAGTATTTTTGAAATAAATTTAAAAATTGAACCTATCCTAGAAAATATATAGTTTTCAAAATAATACATCTGTCACAGTACTTGTGAGGGGTTCTAGAGTCAAGCTGTTAGACTTGGAAAAGGATAGATTGGGAAGCCATCTCAAACAGCAATCAAAAGTCTGAGAACTGTGCTCAGGAAAGGTCAGTCAAGGGAAGACAGGGGTATGAGTCATTACCTCAAGAGTATTTAAGTTAGAGCTGTTGGACACTAAAAGATTGAGACTTTGGAGACAAGATGGATGTCTGTGCTATGGTTGTAATGACTATTGCTCCTTTGCTCCCTAAAAATAAAGGCATTCAATTATCACCATGTATCCAAACACTACCTCATGTTAATAGTTGCAACCACAAGCTAGATTGATGTCTTAGTTTGTCAACATACTTGTAGCCACTAACCCACCCCCCCCACCCACTGTAGTAGAATGAATATAAAACATGTTTAGGAGGATATGGGGATCCAGAAGCTGGCAATGAGAATTTGGATCCTCTGATGTCATCTTTCCTATCACTTCCTGTGAATTCTCAGTTCTTTGGCCAGGTATCCTATCATCTTTGCTGTCCCATGGTTGTGGTAAGTGACAGTACTGATATTCTGAACACCTCAAAACAAACCATGAGAAAACACTTCCTCAAAGAACATTGACGTATGTATAAGAGCACCTGGAAAGATACCAAACATCAGCAGTCACCCAGTGATCCTCTAGCAAGAATGTACAATTCAGGAGTATCTTTACTTCTGATAATATGAGATGGATAATTGTCCCTTTTGTATATATGGTATTTGATATTGCATACATTTTTAGAACCACATATACATTGTGAAATAATGTGATTTATTTCACAGGTCACAGACCATGTCACTGGATTGATAACCCTAATGCCTTATCTCAGGTGCCTGATTCAGATTTAGATGAGTGTGAATTGCCTAATTATGAATATTTCTCCATGAAACTCAACAACACAGAATGAAGTGTCAGTGTCAGGCCATTCTATACTTGCAAGGATTTTTTCATATATTAGAATAATATACACTAACACTGCTCAGCACTCGTGGCACATTGATGTGTTATATGTTCTTCAGATCAGAAATAGGCTATAGCTTAATGTAGAATGATGGGCTATACATTTTCAACAAAAAAGTGATGATTACCTCCTGCAATTATTATCAGTGAAGAATCCTTCCTATACATTTTACTGACTTAGATTCTGCTCTGTGCCTTACCATTATCAGGCAGGGTCACACTATATCGAGCTACAATACTGCAGCAACCTTAGCTGCCTTTGAATTTTAAATCCAATATTGATACCAAGGTCAACTCTGCAACTCTAATCACATAGACAGTGGACAACTGAACTTTTCAAGCCTGGTTAAAAATTCAGCTATTACTGCTCATTGTCAGTGTTAAAGATCTCACTCCTTTAGATTTATTGTCTATCTTCTAGTATTTCCAACACTGCCTTAGATGTTGGTTTTTGAAGTAGATCTTTTAGTTTGCATTTGATTTATGGAGGTGCTAGTGATGTCAGTTGAATTGAATATATAAAAATGTAAGTTATTTGATGTTTTGACATATGAATTTAATTTTGGCAATTGAGGAAGTGAATACACATCACTCACAAAAGTTGCTTTATGTGTATTGGTATTGCTATATTGTGAACTTCCTAAAAGCCAGCAATGGGATCAAATGTCCCAAATCCCATTACTTCTGTCACTGAGACAAGGCTAGAAAGGTCCAGACCAATTGTCTCTTCATAGAGAGAAGCTATCTACAAAGAAGCAGGAGAGAATAGCAAATAAAGCAAATGAGTCTCCCAACAGTTTATTTTATTTTTTTATTTTATTTGATAACATACTGTACCGAGGGGTTACAATTACATGGGCAGGATAATGCATACGTTTCTTACCAAGCATTGCAGCCTCCTCCTTTGTTTACCCTTCACCTCCCTTCCCAGCCACCCCCCGCCCCCCCACCCAATCCTTCCCCCCCCCACACCGACATTGTAAAGCTCGTTTTTGACATGGCATTTTGTACTTCTCATTGTTGCAACAGGTCCACCTGAATCCTTAAACGACTTGTTTGTCCCCATCTCCTCCACAAGTTATACTTACATCAAATATAGTGAAAGCGGGGGTTACACTGTGGGGGAGGGACATACAAATCAACAAAGAAATAATCTTATAAATGCATTAGAAACACATGCATAAAAGAAAAAAAAACATTAAAATACGTATTCAAGTGTTCGTTTTCCTAACATCACATTATCTGAACTTTTCCGCTTGACTCATACATATACTAGATATTGCAAATAAGGGAAACCATGGGACCTATGTTTCTTTGGGCCTGGCTTACTTCACTTAACATAATTTTTTCCAAGCCTTTCCATTTCCTAACAAATGGGGAAATGTCATTCTTTCTGATGGAGGCATAGAATTCCATTGTGTATATATACCACATTTTCTTGATCCATTCATCTACTGAGGGGCATCTGGGTTGGTTCCATATCTTAGCTATGGTAAATAATGCTGCAATAGACATAGTTGTGCTGGTAGCTTTAGTGTGGTCTTGTTTGTAAACATTTGGGTAAATGCCCAAAAGTGGGATTGCTGGGTCATAGGGGAGTTCTATGTGAAGTCTTTTGAGGAACCTCCATACTGCTTTCCAAAGTGGTTGAACAAGTTTAATTCCCACCAACAATGAAGTAAGGTTCCTTTCTGTCCGCATCCCCTCCAGCATCTGTTGTTGTTAGAGTTCTTGATATTTGTCGTTCTAACTGGAGTGAGGTGGTATCTCAATGTTGTTTTGATTTGCATTTCTTTTATGGCTAGGGAGGTTGAACATTTCTTCATGTGTCTATTGGCCATCCTTCTTTCTTCTTCAGAGAAGTTTCTCTTTAAGTCTTTCGCCCACTTATTTATTGGGCAGTTGTTTCTTTGAGGATTTGTTGTTGGGGGGTTTAATTTTTTGAGTTCCAAGTATATTTTTGATATGAGACCGTTTTCCGTTGTATGGCTAGTAAAGATCTCCCAATCTGTGGGCTTTCTATTGATCTTGCTAGCTATGTCATTTGCCCTGCAGAAGCTCTGCAACTTCATGCAATCCCATTTGTCCAACCTTTCTTTGATTTGTTGTGTTTCTGGGTCTCTATTCAGAAAATTTTGGCCTGAGCCAAGGAGACCTAGGGTTTCTCCTATTCCATCCTGTAATGTTTTCAGAGTGTCTGCTTTGAGTTCAAGGTCTTGGATCTATTTGGAGTTGATTCTGGTGCAGCGTGATATATAAGGATCTAGCTTTAGTTTTCTACATGTAGTTAAGCAAATTTTGCCAGCACCATTTACTGAAGAGGCTGTCTTTCTTCCATTCTATTGTTTTAGCTCCCTTATCGAAGATTAGATGGCTATAGGTCTGTAGTTTCTATTCTGGGATTTCTATTCTATTCCATTGGTCCTGAGGTCTGTTCTTATGCCAATACCAAGCTGTTTTGATTACTATGGCTTTATAGTAGAGTTTAAAATTTGGTATTGTTATTCCTCCAGCAGTGTTCTTTCCGTTGAGGAGTGTTTTTGTTATTCGGGGTCTTTTATTGTTCCATATGAATTTTTGGATTGCCTCTTCTATTTCCTTGAAGAATGAGGGTGGAATTTTGATAGGTATTGCGTTGAATTTGTAGATAGCCTTGGGAAGTATTGCCATTTTCACGATGTTAATCTTTCCAATCCAGGAGCATGGGAGGTTTTGCCATTTTTTAAGTTCTGTGTTTATTTCCTTTTTCAAGATTTAAAAGTTTTCATCATAGAGGTCCTTCACTTCTTTAGTTAAGTTAAATCCTAGGTATTTTATTTTTTGTGGGGCTATTACAAATGGAGTTGCTTTCCTAATTTCAACCACTCTTTTCTCATTGTTGGCATACAGAAAAGCCATTGATTTTTGGGGGTTAATTTTATAACCTGCTACTTTGCCAAAGTTTTGAATCAGCTTGAGTAATTTGGGAGTGGAGTCTATGGGATTCTTTAAATACAAGATCATGTCATCTGCAAAGAGGGAGAGTTTTATTTCTTCTTTCCCTATTTGGATCCCCTTTATGTCTGCATCTTGTCTTATTGCTGTAGCTCGGCATTCTAATACTAGATTGAAGAGAAGTGGAGAGAGTAGGCATCCTTGTCTTGTTCCTGAGTTAAGAGGAAATGGCTTTAGTTTTTCACCATTGAGTATAATGCTGGCTGTAGGTTTGTCATATACACCCTTTATGGTATTGTGGAATGTTCCATGCGTTCCTAATTTTTCCAAAACCTTCATCATAAAGGGATGTTGGATCTTGTTGAATGCTTTTTCTGCATCTATTGAGAAAACCATGTCGTTCTTATCCTTGCTCCTGTTGTTGTGATGAATAATATTAATTGATTTGCGTATATGGAACCAGGTTTGCATCCCAGAAATGAATCCTGTCTGATCGTGGTGTATGATTTTTTGGATGAATTGTTTATGTCGATTGGCCAAAATTTTGTTGAGAAGTTTTGCATCAATGTTCATCAAAGAAATGGGTCTATAATTCTCTTTCTTTGATGAGTCCCTGCCTGGTTTTGGGATGAGGATTATGATGGTTTCATAGAATGTGCTCGGTAGTGAGCTTTCTCTTTCACTTTCATTGAAGCGTTGGAGGAGAATTGGTGTGAACTCTGCTTTGAAGGCCTTGTAAAATTCCGCTGTAAAACCATCTGGTCCTGGACTTTTCTTAGCTGGGAGGTCTCTTATTGCTGTTTCTATTTCAATGCTTGATATGGGCCTGTTAAGATAGTTTAATTCATCTTGGTTTAGTTTTGGCATGATAATATTTGCTAGGAAGAGGTCCATTTCTGTCAAGTTCTCAAACTTATTAGCATAAAGTTTTGAGAAGTATTCCCTTATAATGTTCTGAATCTTGGTTGTTTCCGTGGTGATGTTTCCATTCTCATCTCTGAGTTTATTAATTTGGGTGTGTTCTCTTCTTTTTCTGATAAGATTTGCTAAGGGTCTGTCAATTTTGTTAATTTTTTCGAAGAACCAACTCTTTGTTTTGTTGATTCTTTCTATAGTTTTTTTAGATTCCAATTCATTTAATTCTGATTTAATTTTCATTATTTCTTTCCGTCTACTGGATTGGGTTTATCTTGCTGCTCTTTTTCAAGTAGGTTTAGATGTGTCATTAAATTCTTAGTTTCAGATCTCTCCAATTTGTTGATTTAGGAGTTCAGAGCAATAAACTTGCCTCTGGGTACTGCCTTTGCTCTGTCCCAGAGGAGCTGGTAATTTGTGTGCTCATTTTTGTTGAATAGCATGAACATTTGAATTTCCTTTCTAATCTCATCCATGACCCACTCATGATTCAGCAGTGTGGTGTTGAGCCGCCATGTGATACCGGACTTTCTTTGGTGGCTTTTGGTGTTGAGTTCTAATTTTATTCCCTTGTCGTCAGAGAGAATGCAAGGTATAACTTCAATGTTTCTGAATTTAGACAAGTTTGCTTTGTGGCCTAAAATGTGGTCTATTTTAGAAAACGTTCCATGTGCTGCTGAGAAAAACATGTATTCTGATGATGCTGGGTGAAATCTTCGGTAGATGTCTGTTAAGTCTAGCTGATCTATGCAGCTGTTTAGATCTGCGGTTTCTCTGTTGACTTTTTGCCGAGTTGATCTATCTAGTGGGGAGAGTGGTGTGTTAAAACACCCAACAATT
>NW_024872589.1:0-23639 GCF_019054845.1 Dipodomys spectabilis | reverse complement strand
CCATTTGTATAGCCCCACCAAAAATAAAATACCGAGGAATTAACTTAACCAAAGAAGTGAAAGACCTCTATGATGAAAACTTTAAAAACCTGAAAAAGGAAATCAACCCAGAACTTAAAAAATGGCCAAAAATCCCATGCTCCTGGATTGGAAAGATCAACATTGTGAAAATGGAAATACTTCCCAAGGCTATCTACAAATTCAATGCAATACCTATCAATATTCCAACCTCATTCTTCAAGGAAATGGAAAAGGCAATCCCAAAATTTATATGAGCAATAAAAACCCTGAATAACAAAAACAATACTTAACAGAAAGAAAATGCTGGAGGAATATCAATATCAAATTTCAAACTCTACTACAAAGCCATAGTAATCAAAATATCTTGGTACCGACAAGAACAGACCTCAGGACCAATGGAATAGAATGGAAAACCCAGAAATGAACTTAAAGACCTATAACCATGTAATCTTCAATAAGGGAGCTAAAAAAAAAAAAAAAAAGAATGGAAGAAAGTCAGCCTCTTCAGTAAATGGTGCTGGCAAAATTGGTTAACTACTGTAGAAAAATAACGCTAGATCCTTTTGTATCACCCTGAACCAGAATCAACTCCTAATGGATCAAAGACCTCGGATTCAAAGCAGACACTCTGAAAACATTACTGGATGGAATAGGAGAAACCCTAGGTTTCCATGGCACAGGCAAAAATTTTCTTGATATCTTTTTAAACCAATTGTATTCACAAGTTGGAGAGTCTTTAATTCTTGCTTAGGTCTTGGTGTCTATAATTTTTAACCTTTCGTTTCTAACATTAATGATAGGTCAGACTGCATTTTTTGCGTATATGAAAGGTAAAATATTTATCTGGGTTCAAATGTGATTTTTATATCAGTC
Organism: Dipodomys spectabilis; assembly: GCF_019054845.1. Classification (NCBI taxonomy): domain Eukaryota; kingdom Metazoa; phylum Chordata; class Mammalia; order Rodentia; family Heteromyidae; genus Dipodomys; species Dipodomys spectabilis. Next base: position 22,745 of record NW_024872589.1, on the reverse strand, counting down.
TTCCTTTAATAGCATTTTAAAGTTGTAAATTTCTCTCAAAATGTTGGGTATCAAAAGCAATCAAAATACGTCTAATGGTAATCAACTTAGGTGAGCTACAATGTGGAAATGATTGGTCCATAAGCCCTGCAATTGGGCAGGTCATTCTTTCAGTAAGACTGAGTTAACCAGAGATGGCGTCCCCAGGCAGTGCAGTGTTGAGTCATGGGTAAAATATGATTTTTACTATTTTGAGCTAGAAATCAAGAACGTTATAGTTTAGCAGTTCCTTTCACAAGGGAGGTGTAAATTGATTATGACCGTGGAGTTTTCATATTACAGTTACCTATTTTCTAACAAAGTGAAATATTATTAGAGTCTACACAATAATTCTGGGTAATTTTCCTAGAATTAGTAGACTATGTGCTGGTATTTTAGTCATAAAATAGAATGAAGTTATTTGATACAGTGGGAGATGGACCTTAGGCTAACACTTACCATGTGTGCAATGTTGTACTAGAAATTCCAACTCTAAAGACTTCAATATCATTATCTGAGAGTTCAAAATGGAAATAGTTACACTTTATGGAATTATTGTGAGGATTAAATTAGATATCATAGGTTAAGTACTTGGAAAAAAATCAATTAGCTTTTGGCACATTCTACCTGTTATTTTATCATGTAATGAATTCTAATATTTTACTGAGATTTTATATTGTGTATCTTTATGATGTGCAATGTGATGTATTGATATTCATTGTATTGGTCACTTTTCTGTCACTATGAGGAAAATAACTGCAAAGAAAATTTCTGAGGAGGAAACTATTATATTGAGTGAAGGTTTAAGAGAACACAATTTAAGAACAGATGTCTCCATTGTTTTTAATTTTATTTTTTATTATCTTAAACAGTTGTACAAGGGAATTTCCATTCAACAAATCAGTTTTAAGTACAATGGATCTTTATATAACTTCCCCTCACCCTTCCAAATTTCACCCCCACTTTAATGTTTTTCTAGTTTCATTCTATCGGCATTGAATAGTATGCTTTCATTCTCTTCCTCCATCACACTCTTTATTCCTTCCTTTTGACTTCCCCTCACATCTTCCAAGTGATAGTTTCCTAGTATTGATTTTGTGGGATTAAAAGTTCAATTTTATAAGAAATTACACCTTTTAAATACCCCTCTGCAAATAGCATGCTTTGGTTAATATTGTTGTGTAAACTTGTATAAAGTTCTAGCTTCCAAATATGAGACAGAACATGGCTCCCTTGTGTGTCTGGCTCTGACTTAGTTTACTTAACATATTTTTAGATATATCCATTTATTTGCAAATAATTTAACAGTCTTCATAATGGATGGGTACAATCCAGTTATGTATATGTACCATACTTTCTCCAAGCATCCCTCCACCAAAGGGCATCTGGGCTGTGTCTATAACTTGGCTATGGTGAATAGTGTAGCAGTGAACATGCTTCTGAAAGTGATTTCATTGTAACCTTTTGGAAGAATTCATCACTATCTCTCCGGGAGCAATCCTCTAGACAGTTTTCCAGAATAAGCACATGCCTTCCTTCATCTCCATCACAACGTTTTTCAAGTCCTCAAAAACACACTACTCCTTACAGGTCTCAATAAGCTAAAACACACTGTGCTCATATTCTTTCAATATATTTTTTCATAATTGTACATATAATTTAGTGAGAACCTTCTATGCAATCCTAATGTGAGAATGCGGGACGTGACAAGAGAGTAAAAGTAAGAAATATGCAATTTAAGTTATCATCATATTGAAATCTTTTTCAGCTCTAACTCATAGCCTCACATACTATTATTTTAATCTTTATTTGATTACTTCATCTATCACCTAAATTATAACAGGTGATTTAAATACAAAGGCAAAAATGTTTGCTTTGATTTTGACACTAATGTGTGAGGATGCACAATATGTGAAAATAGATGGATTGGAATTAATAGCTATTATCTATTTTGTTAATGTAGAGATGGTTTTCCCAAACTGATTCTCACAATTCACATTCCATTCAACAACAAGAAACGTGTGACAATTCCCTTTGTTTTGATCCTTATTAACTTTTTTTTTCCTTTTTGTTTTATAATGAAGGATGATTTCATAAATTTCTGTAGATACAAAAATGTGATAAAATATTTCTACATGTATGCATTGATATATACGTACACACATATATTACACAGGTTATAATGATCATTTATAACTGCTGTAATGGTACAATTTACTAAGTTATTAAAAACATCGACGGCTCATGCCTGGATTCCGGAGGCTGAGATCTGATGACCATGGTTTAAAGCCATCCTGGGCAGGAAAGTCCGTGAGTCTCTTATGTCCAAACAACCAACCGAAAATCAGAATTGGAACTGTGGCTCGAAGTAGTAGAGTGGTAGCCTTGAGAGAAAAAGTTCAGGGACATCATCCAGTTTCTTAGTTCAAGAAATAAAATCTACCCCAAAAAAATCTATTTAATTTACACCTGTTAAGTAGAGTATTTCCATTACCCAACTGAACATCCATGTTCATTTGCAGTGTAACTTTGTTTTGTCTGAAGTACCACAAAACATTATCACTTAAGTAGAAAGCATTGCAACGTGGGTTCATTCTATCTGTCTCATGGACTTTTCTCCACTCACATAATAAAATGTTACAATTTATTTAAAATCATAACTTTTTAATACCCATAATAGATTTTGAATTGAGTGTCTTGTGCCCCTAAATGGTCTTCTTACCACTTTGTCATGTCCTCAGCCCTAAATTATCCTGATTATTTTTCATATAGAATTTGGCTTCCAACTTGTGTATGATCTTGGGCTCAGCCCACTTTATGTTATTCTTCCTGAAATTTATAATAACAGGTGAATGGCATTGTGTACAGATATTTCTGTCCAGTCTGGGCTTTAACCACTATCCTCACAACAGTTCACACTCCCATGTACTCAGGATTTTCATAAGCTTGTCATAGCTTTTTTTTTTTAATCATTTATTTCCTGCAGGTTCGTGAGTACTGAATTAATTTGTGTTTTCTTGGGTTGTTTTGTTTAATTTGAATGTATGTGTTGAGATTTTCCTCACTTTTCCTTTTGTTTCTTTCACTCAAGTTCTTATCTAAAATTCTGAGAAACCAATTCTTCTTTCTCAAGATAGTCAAGGTGAACATTATTTATTCCAAAACAATTTTAGTAATATTTAAACACCTTCATATCTATGAATGGTATACAAATGCTAAATGCTGAGAAGGGCCTTTTTATTTTCACAGCAGTCCTTAGCATACACAAACAGATCATGAAATAGATGAAGATAATATAACTACAGATGCTGGCCAGGAGGAGAAAAACCTATTATTAATTGTTTGACAGAGGCTTCCCTTCTGGTGAAAGAAATATGCTGCTTGATGCAGGATTACACAAAATCATATTGCTAGGAGGATCCTAAATGATAATCTAATACTACAGAGTTGTGAGAGATGAATTGACCTCCTGAATAATATACTTTTGGGTCAACTAAAAGCAGGCTTCCAAAAAGAGAGTAGATTTTAGAGAAACATGATGAATTTTATGTAAATAGGTCCTTAGATGATTTTGTTAATTTGTGAAGTAATACAGGGAAATAAAGTACAGCAAGGTAAAAAAATAAAGAACTTCCTTAAGATAGTGTTCTAGCACAAAACTGGTGCTATCTTCATCTCAAATGGGCAGAGTAAGCCAGAAAAACACTAGAAAAATGGCAAATCCGGGTATCTCAATTCCCAATCTTGATAATCAGGGGTCAGAACAGATAATGAATAATCCAGAGGAGAGTTCCCAAATAGCTCTACAAACACTGCTGGCAAACATGATAAATGAGAAGTTTGACAACTTACAAAGGACTCTGTATGAGCGTGATAGGGAGAGAGAGGAAGCATCCCAAAAGTCTATACAGGAATATCATAAGCGTGAGGAAGCTAATCAAAAACTGATACAGGATTTGCATGAACAACTTGAAAATACTCAAAGAGAAAGGGAGGAATGGCGTGAGCAGGCTGGGAACACTCAAAGAGAACTGCAAGAATCCCACGAACGGGAGGAAAGAGAGCTGCAGAAATCCCACAAACGGGAGGAAGCTAATCAAAGAGTAATACAGCAATTGAAAGACCAGGTAGAGAACACACAAAGATCACAAAAGGCAATCATGGAATCCATTAACAAAGAGCTGAAGGAAGTCAGGGAGACCACAAAGGGAATGCTGAATGGAACCCAACAGAAGGAATGGGAGTCCAAAGAAACCATAACCAATCAACTAAGTGATTTGAGAACAAACACTGAACACAAAAATCATTCTTTGAAGCCATCATAACCCTCATCCTAAAACTAGGCAGGGACTCATCAAAGAAAGAGAACTATAGACCCATTTCTTTGATGAACATTGATGCAAAACTTCTCAACAAAATTTTGGCCAATCGACTTCAACAATTCATCCAAAAAATCATACACCACGATCAAACAGGATTCATTTCAGGGATGCAACCTGGTTCAATATACGCAAATCAATTAATATTATTCATCACATCAACAGGAGCAAGAATAAGAACCAAATGATTATCTCAATAGATGCAGAAAAAGCATTTGACAAGATCCAACACCCCTTTATGATGAAGGTTTTGGAAAAATTAGGAATCCATGGAACATTCCTCAATACAAAAAGGCTGTATATGACAAACCTACAGCCAGCATTATACTCAATGGTGAAAAACTAAAGCCATTTCCTCTTAACTCAGGAACAAGACAAAGATGCCCACTCTCTCCACTTCTCTTCAATCTACTATTAGAATGCCTAGCTACAGCAATAAGACAAGATGCAGACATAAAGTGGATTCAAATAGGGAAAGTAGAAGTAAAACTTAGGCGCTATCTGTGTGATCTTCAGCTCAAGGCGAGCGCACTACCACTTGAGCCAAAGCACCACTTCCGGGTTCTAGTGATTTATTGGAGATAAGAGTCTCACCGAATTTCCTGCCCTGGCTGGCTTTAAACTGCGATCCTCAGATCTCAGCCTCCTGAGTAGCTAGGATTACAGGCATGAGCCATGGGTGCCGGGCCAATCTCAATCCTAATACAAAAACTTAAAATAAAAAAGATGATCATCAAACCAAATGTGAGATGTAAAAACCTATAAAACATAAATGTAAAAATTCATGACATTGGATCAGTAAAGTTTTCTAAAAATTTGACATGGAAAGCATTAGTGGCTAAAGAAAAGGAAGAATAAACTGGATTATATCTCAAGTGATAACCTTCCATAACTCAAAGGACACTATAACAGAAGTGAAAACATGACAAACAGATAGAGGGCACATACTTGTTAATGCTACATTGTTAATGCTACAATGATTCTGAATCTTAAGTACTTTTTTTGGGGTTCCGGTCATGGGGCCTGAACTCTGGGCCTGGGCGCTGTCTCTCAGCTCTTTAGCTCACGGCTAGTGCTCTACCACTTGAGCCACAGCACCACTTCTTTTTGCTTATGTGGTGCCTAGGAATCAAACCCAGGGACTCACGCATGCAAGGCAAGTGCTCTACCACTGAGCCATCTTCCCAGGCCGTCTTAAGTATTTTTATATCTTCTAATTCTATATAATTTTTTCCCGAATAGAGTATTTCTTTAAAGAACATATGTAACTTAATAGTCAATAGGAAGAGCATATGAAATAATCTCCACTCTAGTATCTTCAAAAGGTCAAAGAGAATTGTATAGGATCCATGCATTACACTTCTATGAATGTATTAAAGAAAAGTAATAAAACTTGTTGGGATATGGAATGTAGTTCATTGACAGTGCACATGAATAGTATGTGTGAGACCCTGGAAATAATCATCAAAAACAAATTTTAAAAGGCACACTATAGAGGATATATGATGGGCAAATTCCTGTAACTGAATTTTTTATCTATTTTAATGTCTGTTCTAAAATTTACAGCATGTCTACTTGAAGAAATGTAAGTTTGTGAAAATTAGGCTTTGAAAACCTATGAAGATACAATTCACATCCAGATCACTAAAATGTATACAATAAAAGGAGATAATATATTGCAAGTGAATTACATGTCAGGAAAAAAAAACTATTGTTAAAAACTCTGCAAACAAAATGCAGATTACCTATAATGATGTTTTCTGTGTTGGCTAAAAACTCTTTATAAATTACAGCATTAAAACAAAGATGTGATTTCTGTTTATTTTGAGAGTTTTTTCTGTTTCTTTTTAGTTTATACAGAGATAACTCAATAAAAAGTGTATGTGATAACTGGAATACCTAGGAATTATGCATCACTTATAAATAATTGATAACCTTTTCTGGAAGTAACATTTAGCAAATGACAGAAGACCCAAATCTAGGCATATGAATTTTATGAAAGGCATATATGACTTGCTTAATCCATTGTTTTTCTCTACTTTGCTAGGAAAAAAATATTCTCAAGATAAGAGCCAATAGCAGTGAAAAGAAACAAAATACACAATCATCTTGATTTATTTGTGAAAATAACAAATGAAATTAAACCACTCCACATAAGGAACTCCAATATTAGTATCTATGAAGATGTACCTGAATGCCAAAATCCATTGAATTTTTTAATTTTAATTTCTACCAACATATGAAAACTAGAACAAGAAAACCAATATAGTCTTAGAGTGAACCAGCCTTAGAATAATTTTCTTAATTGTTTTGAAGTTACAAAAGAATTGATATTCCTTTGTTTGGAAATCGTTTAAAATGTTTATCACTTATTATAATTCAAATACCAAGCAAGAATAATTTTATAAAATCATTACAAATATCATTCTATTACTATCATAAAATAGAATAAGAAACCAGTCCCAATATATTATCTACCTATCATTATTCTTAATTCCTAATCATTACCTAAATATCTTAAACAATCTAAATAGTCATGTCTTCAACATATTCTATACTTTTTACTTAACATTTTTTTTTTTTTAAAGGTAATTTTTTTTTTTTTAAATTTTATTTTATTTTATTTGAGAACATACAGTACAGAGGGGTTACAATTACATGGGCAGGATAATGCATACATTTCTTACCAAGCATTGCAGCCTCCTCCTTTGTTTACCCTTCACCTCCCTTCCCAGCCTCCCCCCTCCCTCCCACCCAATCATACCCCCCCTTCCCCCCCCCCACCGACATTGTAAAGCTGGTTTTGACATGACATTTTGTACTTTTCATTGTTGCAACAGGTCCACCTGAATCCTTAAACGACTTGTTTGTCCCCGTCTCCTCCACATGTTATACTGACATCAAATATAGTGAAAACAGGGGTTACACTGTGGGGGAGGGACACACAAAGCAACAAAGAAATAATCTTATAAATGCATTAGAAACACATGCATGAAAGAAACAAAAACATTAAAATACAAACATTTTCCAGGGGGATGTATTCATGTTTCTAAGAAATGTTCACAGCAGTTAAAAGATGCTTTTGTGAAATTAATGTGATATATTTTGTTGTTGTGGGTGTTGTTTGCAGGCCTGGGCATTGTCTCTAAGCCTTTTTATCCTCAAGGCCAGCACTCTACAACATGAGGCACAGAGCTAATACCTGTTTTTGGTGGTTAATTGGAGATAAGAATCCAACATGTACTTTTCTGTCTGGGCTAGTTTCGAACACAATTCTAAGATCTCAGCACCCAGAATAGCTCAAATTATAAGCCTGAGTTACCCGCACTTGGTATGAAGAATTTTTTTAAATTTTTATTATGTTTTAAGATGTTTGTGTCACTATAACATATATCAGTCTACACATGAATTTAGATATATGTATATATTTCTGAAGACAATTCTAAAAATGTATCTTTCTACACATTACATATACATATACATACATATACATATATATGTATATATATATATATATATATATATATATTTACATAAGACAGAATCCCTGAAAAACTTGTATGCTACTCTTTTTGATCTTTTTTCATTTCAAAGATATACAGTCTATTTTTCTAAAACTTTCCTACAAAAAAATAACTAATATTTCAATAGAAAGTAGTGTTTATTACTTTCAATGAAATTTTAGATATGCACATGATATTGTAACATTTACGATATATCACTTGAAAAAGTTCTGTTCAAACACTTGAATATTTGTGTGTAGTATCGGGGAGAGAGGAAGTTAATTCATAATTTGTTATAAGCACATAGTCAAGCTATCTGATATGGTTTAGTTTTTTTGTCTCTTTATTTGTTTAAAATTTTAATATGGATGCATGCAAAGTACAAATATTTAAATTATTTATCAAAAGACAAAAGAAAAAATCATAGACACAAAACACACTTTCAATAATTAGCACTTATGATGATAATAATAATTTTGTAGAAGATGATGATGATGATCACGGTGTAGCACGATAATGACAATGTTGTGATTGAAAAGGAAAAAACTTTAGACATCTTTGAAGCTAGATTTCCTACATTAAATACATAGTAATAGACAACATTGGATTACATACAATAAGAATAACAAGAGTAGAGTTTCAATTTCAAGAAATACAATCACATAAATAGGTAAAGGCAGTTAAAACCCTAATGTTATCCCTGCAGTCTCAAATGTATACTGACTTTTCTTGGTGGTATTTTTTAAAATAAAATCGTTTATTTCCACATTTTGATGGATATAGTTTTCAACTTAGTGTGATTATTTCAAATACTATTCTCATATAGATATTATTCAATAACCAATGATTTACAATAATAAATTAAGAGTATGTTCTTCAATACAGCTGTGAATACATGACACAATTTACATAATACCACTTAAATATCTGTAGTTGCCTTAAAATGCCACAAGCCTTAGAGCCAGGAGGTAAAATTTATTTTTATTTCTGCATGAAACAATTTGTGACTTTACACCAACAAACTGAATTTGACTATTTCCTTATTTGCAAGCTAAGTTGGAAAATGTAAAGATTCGTCACTTTTCTCTTTTCTTGCTCTACAAGTCAACAAATATATTCTTCAATATTTCTGGTAGATTACATCCATTTACTTATGAGAAATGTAAGGCCAACAGTCAATGTAGTGAGTAAATAATGATACTGGAATTTGTGTCTGAGTTCTTCATTCTGTTTGCTTAGAAGGAGAGTAATTTGTTGATGGAGAGGACCAATATGAGAAGATTATGGGGAAAAAGCATACTTTGTAAATGGTCGTTTTAGGAATAGGTGACCAGTGATGAATACTTGAAACAGGCTGGTGTCAGGGGTATAAAAAGGGGTACATACAAATTATATTAGTGACAGAAACTGAGAAAATCTTGATCATTTATCTTATCTAATGTGCAGGAGTAGAAGGTTAAGAAGAAATCTGAAGTGCGTCCACAGCTCTGTCTGGCAACTGTGTTAGTTATATTCTTGATAATAAAGACTACAGGTGGAAATGATGGATTTAGAGTTAAAATTTTCTGATATTTCTAAAGTTTATGTTAAACAGACACAAAGAAAGTTCTGTTTAGACATCATCAAAATATACACGACCATGAATATGAAAAAGAATAATAAAATCGGGGACATAATTAAAGGGAAGAGGAAAAGGAAAGTTCTGACACAAGTGTGAGCAATGTAAGCACTAGTGTGGACAAGATTGTAAGAAAGAGATAAATAAGGAATCAAGAAAGTAATAAACAGATTTACAGAAGTAAAGAAAAGAAAGAATTCTCAGGAAGCTATTGAAGGAAATATACTATCTGGATTTGAAAACTAAAAGGACATAGACAAGTTCAATAAGAACAGTGTTTTGGTGAAAATCATATTGATAAAATTTTGAGATATGAATGTGAAGCCATAAAATTCTAGATCAATGAATTCAACAGATCCTGTTGATTTTAAATATTGGCAACAAATGCTTTTATCCTGACCTTAGAAGAATTACACAGATATAACTGTCATGAACTTTACTTAGAGGTATCCTGTGAATATTTTTGAAAACTTTGTTTCGCCAGGAGATTATAGATTGAACTACAGCACAGACAAGCATAATTTGTCCTACAGTTCCAATGAGTGACCAATGTATCCATATCAGTTTGGGATTTGATTGAAATATCTTTAGATATGTTTGGATATTTATCAATGTAGGAAAAGTAACACCAAGCATTAGGTTGAACATACAATTTACTGATGTTACTGAAGACTGCTCGAATTGATTCTTCTTTAGAATAGAAATTGCCTCAATAGCCCTGGACACATCATATCTGCCATATACTCTAAGTCTAGTTCTTGTTAGGGATATCTCCATGCTGAAATAACCCTGTCAATCAACCTGCCAAAATTTTTTATATGTAGAAAGTGCTCTTATAAACTTCAAGCTTTTATTGAATGGAAGTGCTCAGACATTACCCTCACCACTGGGATTAAATGCCTAAAAAGATAAGACATGTTGCTTTATTGAGTTTGTTTCATTTTCTCATAGTGAAGGGTTCTGACGTAACAATACTATAATGGTGACTTTTATTAACACACCATCTAGGATCTAGTATTAATTCAGATAATTAGCTCCAAATTTTGTGGATATTTATATTTCTCCTGGGTGAACTAATGAGCTACAAGAAAGTGTTCTTAAGGAGCCTTTCAATTCTAATATCACAGTCTCAAAATGCTTCAAATTCTACATCCTCTAATGTTGGCATAGTGTTATATTGTGGAAATTTTCTCCTCAGAGAGTGAGTATTATCCTATTGCTTAACCTAGACAAAGTACCTTCATACATAGACTGGGCCTGTGCAATCAATTAGTGGTAGTTGAACAATGTTCTTATTAGTTTATAAAAATGAAATGGAAATAGAGCAACTATGAACTCAAAAGGAAGGTGCATACAGACAAAGGCACAAAACAGACTGTCCCAAGAAATGCTGAAGTACAATTTCAAATAGTATTCTCAGATGTGAGGGTGTGTTCAAAGTACAGCTTCAGAAAATGTAGTTGGATAACTTAGGGGAAAAACTGCTTTAAACTATTCTGGGATAATTGTACAAGTGAAAGCCCCTAACTCTTACTCTAATCAGCCACAGCATCACCAATTTAGGGATTATTTTCAAAGTGCAAAGTGAGAAAAAAGGCTCATCACAGTTAGTGTTCATTTTGAAGCAATGGCAATCACATAACTTTTCTTATAAGTCTTCATTTATTTTTGAGCATTAAAGTAGGAAAATGCCAAGTAAATATTTTGCACGTACCTAAATTAAGTGGGACATATTATATTGGTCTCTCGCTAACTTGAAGTTATAAATTAGGTCTTTTTATACTCTAACTTGAGACAATGATCTGCTGTCAGTTATTTTCTTCTCTTCCCCTTCTTTTGCCCTTCTAATTACATAATTATTATTTATAGACAAATACTTGAGCTTGCATTTCTAAATTCTTCAAAATGATCTGAACTATTTCATACTTCTGGCAGCCTCCTATATCTTACTCAAGGGAAATATTTTGTCACTACCATTTTTTCCTATATGATATTGGATGTCTTCCTGCTTAATTCAGTGCAATACATAAATAGACTCATCCAGATATCTCAACACTTGTACTTCCATAAAATCCTATCTTACTTAGAAATCATGATTTTAGAATGTCATGGGAAATGGCATCTGTCATTTTTTAATGAGCCTAAGTGATACTTACATGCAATCATGTTTTAAACCAATATGTCACTCAGTAGATGAACGAATTGACAAAATGTGGTTTATATATGCACGATAGAATTATATGTTTCCAATTCATGTGGAAATTGAAAGAATTGGAAAAATCCTACTAAGTAAAATTAACAAGACAAAAGAAACAGATGGCATGGTTTTCCTCATTTGTAATAAGTAGGAAATGTCTAGGATGGTCCTAGCAGTTGAGCAGAATTGCTCAATATCTATGTATATATGACCACATAAGATGATGCTGAGCAAAATGAACTCCTGGGTATGGAAACAGAGGTTTTCCTTTGTGGTTGTTTTTAATGTAGTATGTGATTTCTTTTTTCTTTTGTGTTTTCCCCTTTGGGTTATCCCCTGTTTTATTTGATTTCAGCATCTTGTGTATTGTATATACATTTATCTTAATTTGGCAAGGGAAGAGGAACAACAAAACGGCGAGAAAAATGACAAAGGGCAAACCAATGCAATAGCAAAACTCACAAGACAACATGTTGTAAATTTACATTACTACTTGTGCGGGGTATTGGGGAGAAGGAAAAGTGTGAGAAAAATGAGGGAAGGGGTAAAAGTTCATCATGGTATGTATTCACTACCTTAAAATCACTACACCACTTCTATATATCACCTTGACAATAAAATTAAATTAAAAATGGGTTGCATAAAATATAATTTTTCTGTATTGGTATAGTAAATATTATTCTATGTGTATTACCTTTTTTAAAAAAATGAACGTTTTGGCTGCTAATTTGAATTAATTACACCTTTCTTTATCAGACGGTCATCAACTTGAATGTTATCAAACTATACAATATTTTCAGAAGATACTTGCCATTATTTTGAAGAAAAATATTATTTTAGTATTGTCTTATACTAAAACAGAAAACTGTTCAATTCTATGAAACTTCTAACTTTTAAAACTAATTAATTGTTAAGAGGATAGAATATATGTGTTCTTCAAGATTCCTATGAGTACTAATACTCATTTACAAATTCTAAGCATGCCATACCAGAGACATTCAAAACAGTACCTGTTTGCATTTTATTTAATTCTGCAATAGATGCAGTTTCCAATGGGGCATTACATATTTAAAAGTCAACAGAAAAAATAACCACATTCTGGTAGAAGATAAAACTATGAAGTATCTATAATAATTAATTCCTCAAGAGTAAACATTTGTTCATCAGTGTAAGCTATTATTTCTATGTCCATCATTCCTAAGTTATATGCCGTAAAGTCATCTTAGCCCAACGGTTTCCAACTTGTAAGGTGCATTATAAAATTTCCTAAATTCACATCATGACTAGCTTATCACTATTGTGAAGAAATACTTCACTTCTGCTAATGTGATGCCTTTCCTATCGTGGAAAGAACACAACACTAAACTTTGCTGCATCATTTTTCCCCCACTGCTATTCTTGAGATCAGAACACTTGCAAATATTATTTATAGTCATATTTTTATCTATCATAGATATTTAGGAGATCTGAATATTTGAATATTAAGATCTGAAGATTATGGTTCAAAGCCCACCCAGGCAGGAAGGTTCCTTAGATTCTTATCGCCATTAAACTGCTCACAAAAAGCCAGACACAAGTGGCACTGAGGTCCAAGTAGTAGAGGACTAGGCTTGAGCAAAAACAGGCTCAGGAACAGTGCCCAGGCCCAGAGTTTAAGCCCTAGGACAAACTAAATAACAAAAATAAAATAAAAACAAACCCCAAACCTAGCATTTTTCTCATTGTATACAGAGGTACATAAATAAGAAAATTTATTCCTCTGTTATATATAGGTAGAAGAAAAAGATGTCACGCAATTACTCTCTTCATACCATGTCACACCAAAGTCTCAAAAAATTGCTCTTTTTATAAATTTATAAATTAATATAATCAATTTGTTAGCAACTTTGTCTAGAATATTCACATTATCATGTTACACATGAACTGTTGGAATTATCTATTAACTAAGTTCTAATTATACCTCATTGAGAGAATATTTTAGGCAAATAGAATGCCAGAATCATTTGTGAATTTCTAAATTAAATTTTCTACTTGAAAACAATTTTGTAGTATCATATAAAATATGAAATTACAAACAAAAATATTTCTTTTAAATCTAAATTCTAATTCAGCCAGTTCTACAAAGTCCTACATTAAATGAACTTTCTTATTTCTCCAGGCTTAAGCTTTTGTAATCCTTCAACATTTCTTTGGAATCCAACAGAATGATGCTTACTTTTTTCAAATTTTTGGTTGGGAATCGTGAGCTCTTTTGCATGTATGAATGTTCTGTAATGAAGACAACCTTTAAAACACAACTGAGGATTATATATGAGTTGCATTTCAATAGGAAACTTGACTTCTGAAAACATAATGACAAAATTAGCTCAAACTTCCAACTGTGTATTCCTTTCTTCTTTATTTTTTATTCCTTTCTTGATTTGTTTTATTGAGACAAAATTATACTACATAGTCCAGGGAATATATCACTATGTAATTCCACTCTCGAATCTCCTGTCCTAGTCTAAGTGCTAGAATTTTTGGCTTGTATTACATTGTCCAACCATAGTTTGTTGGCTTCTTTAATCTAGATACAGATTAGAAATTTTGAACTTCTCCAGTGATATCATCCACCAGAGTGACTGCTCAGACTGTTTTATCTACTATTTTCAAAGATGTTCTAACATTTGACACAGGATATGAACCTATTCAGATGCACCTGAAGGGGTCTCTGATTCATTCCTCCATGGATCTGATCCCTTGAATAATGATTACTTGACTTTCTTATTATCTCTGGTCCCTACCTTTGTAATATTCTCAAGCTTTTTTGAAGAAAATTCACTTGTGGAATTTCTCATATTAAAAATTATCACTTGATTCTAGTCTTAAGACATATTTTCTATTATTTCCTAAATTTTCTACACATTCTGAGAGTTGTTTCATATGTGTATTTGAACATATAAGTGCCTCTGTGTGTATGTGCATGTTTGTATATATGTATGCAAAAACCTCAAGCTCTTATTCAGCAATTTTGCTCATAACTAGTATTCCATCACTTGAAGCATTCTTCCAATGCAGCTTTTGGCTGGTTAATTATAGATAGTGTCTTAAAAACTGTTCTGCCCAGGCTGGATGCAAACTAAACATCCCAGAATCACTTACATTCTTAAGTTTTATTTCTCCAGGAGTATCAACTTTTAAAATACAAACATTTTTGTGAGTGTAAAATCTAAGCTGAAGACCAGATTTTAAACTCAAATTCATATAAAGATAGATGAACATACACATTACATATGCCGAGTGTACACAGTTAGGAATATAATCATAAGCAGGGTTCCAGTGGCTCACGCCTATAATCCTAGGTACTCAGGAGGCTGAGATCTGCGGATTGCAGTTCAAATCCAGCATGACTAGGAAAGTTTCTGATGCACTTATCTCCAATAAAGCACCAGAAAACTGGAAGTGGCACTGTGGCCCAAGAGGTAGAGCACAATCTTTGAGCTGAAGTGTAGAGGGACAGTCCCTGTCCAGGAGTCCAGACCCCACTACCATCAAAAAAAGGAAAGAAAAAGAAAAAGAAACAAAAAAGAAAAGAAATGTGATCTTAGCCACCAGTTCATTGATAGTATAATTCTTGCTCTCTCAACATGGCCTTTTTCCAGTTAAGTCCATGCTTTTATATCTGACTTGCTTGGAACCAGAATTATTCTTCCATTCTATTTTTCTCAAGTGTGCATGATTAGCTACCATGATTTAGAGCTCGTAGAAGAAAGAGCATCGCCTCATCCTTCATGTTCCACTTAGGAGTAATGCTTTGTCTATATCACTCCCATAAATCTACATACTGATCTTGGCTTTATTGTTTCAAAGATGTCTTATTTGCAGAGTCTTCTATAGTGTATTGAAACATTATACTTAAACACTGAACTTCTCTTTTTCCTATTCCTATTGTTTCTCCTTCTGTTAACTTATGTACGCTTGGGAAATAAAGCACAACACACACACTCACAGTAAAATGTTTCTGAAAACTTCCTTAAACTTAAACTTGATCTTAATTTACAGAGCACTTAGGAAATTTGAACTTAATGTACACCAGGATAATGTTTTTTTTTTATGTTTTTTATTGTAAAAATTGTGTGCAGAGGGGTTAGAGTTACATAAGTAAGTTAATGAGTACATTATCTAGCGAGCATTATTACCCCTTTTGTTTTTCCCCTGCCATCCCTTTTTTCCTCACCGCCTCAACTACCTCCTCCATCCCCAAGTTGTAAAGTTTGTTTTCAACATAGTGTCTTGTTCTTCTCATTGTTACAACTGGTCATGCTGTATTCTTGTTTCAGCATTTTATTTTCCTTCCCCTCCCCACATTAGAAAAATGTATTTGCAAGATGCAGGTAACCAACATCAAATTCAATGGGAACGGTCTAAACCATGGAGGAAGAAAATAGAAGAGAAACAAAAAAAACCACATAGTACAAGTTAGATATATTAAAAAACAATATTAAGAAAGGAAAAACAAACTGTGTCCCTATTTTGGGGTTCATTTTACTTAACATCATCTTATATGGCCATATGCACATGGACAATATTTTATAAGACATGAAAATTCCATATTTTCTCATTACTAATTTGTCTCTGAAACACGTGTTACCTCATGTCCAAAGATGTTTTTGTGCTATTTCAATGAAGCTAGAAGACATTCATTTTTGCTTGGAGCAGCACGGTAGATTGTTACTGGAAGTAAATGGAAGAAACTGATATAGGAAGTGGAAACTGAATCCAGGGGAGAAATTGAACATAGGAAATGACAAAGTTCAAGTTAATTTGTACTATCCTTTTATGGGGGAGGGGGTCTGGTCTTGGGGCCTGAACTCTGGGCCTGGGCGCTGTCCCTCAGCTCTTCAGATCAAGGCTAGCGCTCTACCAATTGAGCCACAGCGCCACTTCCAGCTTTTTTTCTTTTTGCTTATGTGGTGCTGGGGAATCAAACTCAGGGCTGCATGCATGCAAGGCAAGCACTCTACCATTGAGCCACCTTTCCAGCCCCTGGCTGTCCTTTTTACTATACAAGAAAATAATCGAAGGCTCGAAGGAAACTCTGTTCCTGACTTTTTCAAGTTGCTCTTTACTCATATAAAACTTTTCTGTAAAATTCTATTTGAGAATATTACAAAAGGAAACAATATGCCATTTGAAGGTCAGCATAGAACAAAAGGAAATAACTTTGCTTTACAGTGTACTACTGCAAAGAAACAAAGACATGGATGTTTTAAAATGTCATATGCATGGATATTTAACACCTGAGATGATTCTCTTGTTGCAAAAGTCAGTTATCCATTCCTGAGTTAGTCATAGCAATAAGGATTCCAAAAAACAGGATACAGTGAGTATGATCAGCAAAAGGAGCCTCTACTCAAACCAGTGCTTTAAGGATGGTCCCAAAGAAATATTGGGGTTTTTTGTTTGCTTGTTTGTTTAGTTTGTTCTACTTCTGGGGCTCGAGCTCAGAGGCTGGACCCTGTCCCTGAACAGTTGTCTTTCGTGCCCACCTGCCCCCAAAGCTATGCTTGAGCCAAAACTCAACTTCTGGCTTTTTGTTGTTTAAGTAGAAATAAGAATTTGACAAACTCTCCTGCCTGGGTTGGCTTTGAACTGAGGTAATAAGAAATCTAAGTGACATCAATTGTATGGACTTTTGTTTTGAACCAGGAAATATCAGATGAAGTGTATTATAAAGCTAATATTTGACAATTTTTAAAAGAAGAAATGTCCAGCAAAGAAGCCATAATGTCAATAATTCAGCAAAAGTAGGTGTACTGAATCACTTTGGAATTATTTTCTCTGCTTTGGAAGATAACGAGTGACTTCATAGTTCCTTTTGGGGAAAATTAAAGTCGTATTTCAATTTTTTTTGGTCGAGCGGCTTGAATTCTGATCTTGGGTACTGTCCCTCACCTCTTCCAGTCAAGTTGAGCACTCTACCACTTTCATTACAGCACCACATCCAGGTTTTTGTGGCTAATTGAAGATAAGTGTCTAATGGATTTTCCTGACCATGCTGGCTTTGAACCACAATCCTCTGGTCCCAACCTCCTGAGTAGATAGGATAACAGGAGTGAACAACCAGGATCCAGCTCATATTTGCATTTATGTGCACTTAATGACACTAGACAAATAATCGAAATTTGAATCAAATGATGACATTACAGCTTTTCAGAAAATTTGAGGTAACAATAATCCCTTCTTTTCCATGTTGTTACATTAATGACTCATGAGCTATGGGACTCTTAATTTAGCATCTTCTGATGTTCACATATGTGAACTTAGTATAAATAAATGTTAATAGAGAAATAAAGATTTTTTTCTTTTTTTTAGCGTGAAAATACTGTACAGAGGGGTTACAATTCCATGAGCAATATAATGGGTACATTTCTTATTAAGCATTGTAGCCTCCTCCTTTGTTTCCCCTTCCCATCACTTCCCATCCTGCCCCCGTCCTCCCACCTAATCCATTTCCCTCCCTCCCCCCCTCACCAAAGTTGTAAAATTCATTTTTCGACATAACGACTTGTGCATCTCATTGTTGCAATGGGTCCACCTGTATCCCTATTTAATCGATTTGTTTTTCCCTTACCCTCCACAAATTACACCAACATCATATACAGTGAAAGCAGGGGTTATACCGTGGGGGAGGGACATACAAAACAACAAAGAAATAATCTTGTAAATATGTTAGAAACTATTGCATGAAAGAAAAAAATTGAATACATATCTTAGGGTTCATTTCCCTAACAACTTATCTAAACTTTTCTGCTTGACTCAGACATATACTAGCTACTGCAAATAAGGGAAACCATGGGACCTATGTTTCGTGGGCATGGCTTACTTCACTTAATATACTGTTTTTCCAAGTCTTTCCATTTCCGAACAAATGGGGCAATGTCATTCTTTCTGATGGAGGCATAGAATTCCATTGTGTGTATATAACAATTTATGGGAAGAGTCTCATATCTAAAATATACCTGGAACTCCCAAACTTAAATCCCCAAAAACAGCTCTTCAAATAAACAACTACCCAATAAATAAGTGGGCTAAAGACTTAAAGAGAAACTTCTCTGAAGAGGAAAGAAAGATGGCCAATAGACACCAATGAAGAAATTCTCAAGCTCCCTAGCCATAAAAGAAATGCAAATCAAAACACCATTGAGATACCACCTCACCCCAGTAAGAATGGCTATAATCAAGAACTCTAGTAACAACAGATGCTGGAGGGGATGTTGACAGAAGGGAACCCTACTGCATTGTTGGTGGGAATGTAAACTTGTTTAACCACTTTGGAAAGCTGTATGTAGGTTCCTCAAAAGACTCCACGTAGAGCTCCTCTATGACCCAGCAAAGACTTAGATTTTTAGAAAGCAAAGGAGATCAGATATGATAGAACAACATTGAGTGTGATACAACTTATCAAACAGACATTAAGAACTAAATTAAGTGATTTAGAATGCTAAAGGCTATGAGGAATAAGCCTAGTTGATAACTAGTTCTTCAATAACCAAAAATGATTCCCTAGAACAGTTTCTAGTATAATTTAGTTATTATTATCATTTATTTCTTTCATCTGGATTTATTCCTTCACTTCTTTCACAAGTATCAATTAGCCTGTGCATTTTAGTTGCCATAACTGAGCAAAAAGATTTCCAAATCTCACTTATACTACCCTTCCCATTGTGATTAGTAGTGACCACTCAATAGCCTGAAATCTTTGAATTTCACCTGATATCTAAGCACATTCCTGACATTAATTGCCATGACCTATTAACAAAACGTTTTTTTTCTCAATGCAATATTCTAATGTAGGTAAAGTACATGAATTATGAACTATTAATAGGTCATAGTTGGAATGAGCAATTATATATTGCAAGTATAGGTTCTTTATTTGGCATTTACTAGCTAAATGAATTTATGGCAGTCCTGGGGCTTCAACTCAGGGTGAGGGAAAACTTTCTGAGCTATTTTTTTTTTGGCTCAGGCTAGCACTCTACCACTTGAGGCAGAGCATCACTTTTTTCTGTTTATGTGGTACTGATGAATTGAACCCAGGGGTTTCATGCATGCTAAGCAATCACTGCAGCGTGAAGCCACATTCCCAGAGCTCTAAATGACTTTTTTAAGATGGCATTATTTTTCATTCTATTATTATGTATTATAATTTAGGTCCGGTGGTACAAAAGGAAGTGGAAAACAATACTAATTCCAGTACACCTGACATTCCTATCACATCCCTAAGGAAGTACAGTGTTAAGATCTGCAGGACTCATAGGGCTTTTGCATGTGACATTATTATGTAAAAAAAATCATTAACAGTCGTCTCTAACATCCATAACATTCTGCTTCCACTTTCAAGGTCAAGAACTAAATATCCAAGCCTTTTTATTGATTGGGTGTGTTTCCTAGGAAGGAAGACAGAGGATGTGGATGGTGACAGTGGAAAAATATGTGTATTGGTTCCCTGTCCACATTTTCTACCTTTTAAAAAAGTGCTACTGAAGAACTCCCATATCTACTTGACTATGCTGCACAAGATCCAGATAAATGAAGACATTTATGCCGGTGGATAGTCACATATATTAACAAAATCCAGTTCCTGAATAAAAGTTACTAGTATAAATTATTGTCTATAAAATGGTTTCTTTTCCTAGCAAAACAAAATGTAGTATTAAATGATTACCCCAGATTTCTTTGTGATTTTATGCTGTCTCAGTATCAAAATGTTCTCTAATTCCAGTAACATCCAAGCATAAATGTCATGATTTGAAGATATCAGTAGTTTTAGAAACAAAGGTACATAATAGCTTCCTTCCTGCAGAGACATGTGATGGTAATTATGATTGATTGTATTGTAGTTCTCTTCTTTTTCCTCTTTATCTCAAGTGGTGCATATCTTGGCATATTACTCTGTCCTGCATCAGCTTCTTGTAGGTGAGATTTACCTCTACTCTGTAATGTCAAGATGGGTCATGTGTCTTACTTTAGCTTACAAAAAGTAATCAGAAATGATCAAAGACTATTTCTAGGGGAAGATTTCTATCGCATTGTCTGTGTCTAAGAGCTAACTTCTTTTCCCTTAGCTAAAAAATAGCATATTTCCACAGGGTATGTTCTTTTTCAACATATACACTGGAAGAATATATCATGTGAAATTGATACAAAACTCAAACACAGCAAGAATAAAGCTAATATTAGAATATGATATTAAGATATTAGTTTCTTACCATTCTTGTATACCTTTATGATAGTTGACTACAGCACACCAGAATTAAACAAATACTAAATAAGAACTAAACAAATAGATAATACTTCCTGTTTAAAGCTATTATTTATTTATAAATAAGCATTCTTTATGTGATCACTTGAGGGGTTAACTTGTTCTACAAAGTGTTTAATCACTCTAGAGCATGTATCTAATATCCACAATCATTATCCAGACCTTGTGAGTGAGATGAGGAAGAATAAAATATCTAGATTTCTCCTTCACTTTTCCTCTTCTCCTTTTTCTAGTGTGAATTCGCATCCTTTCTCCAAATTCTTCTATTAATAAAAGAAGCATGTCACATTGTGGATATCAAGCAAAAGGCTGCAAAGCCAGAATTTTATTCTTTCAGAAATAGATGAAGTAAATCAGAGTGGTTCAAGGAAGAATAAAAACATGATTTTTTCCCTTTCTGGCTTCCATCATAGAGTCTGAACATGACTCTAAATATCTAATATGCCACTTGCCTTGCATAATTTTGTAAAAAATATATTTTTAAATCAATAATAATTTTAAAAATTAAAAAAATACTTTTAAAACAAAGTAATTTGTTGGTTGCTTTTAGGATTTTAAAGTTTTCATCATAGAGGTCCTTCACTTCTTTAGTTAAGTTAATTCCTAGGTATTTTATTTTTTGTGGGGCTATTACAAATGGAGTTGCTTTCCTAATTTCAGCCACACTTTTCTCATTGTTGGCATAAAGAAAAGCCATGGATTTTTGGGGGTTAATTTTATAACCTGCTACTTTGCCAAAGTTTTGAATCAGCTTGAGTAATTTGGGAGTGGAGTCTATGGGATTCTTTAAATACAAGATCATGTCATCTGCAAAGAGGGAGAGTTTTATTTCTTCTTTCCCTATTTGGATCCCCTTTATGTCTGCATCTTGTCTTATTTCTGTAGCTAGGCATTCTAATACTAGATTGAAGAGAAGTGGAGAGAGTGGGCATTCTTGTCTTGTTCCTGAGTTAAGAGGAAATGGCTTTAGGTTTTCACCATTGAGTATAATGCTGGCTGTAGGTTTGTCATATACAGCCTTTATTGTATTGAGGAATGTTCCATGGATTCCTAATTTTTCCAAAACCTTCATCATGAAGGGGTGTTGGATCTTGTCGAATGCTTTTTCTGCATCTATTGAGATAACCATGTGGTTCTTATTCTTGCCCCTGTTGATGTGATGAATAATATTAATTGATTTGCGTATATTGGACCAGCTTTGCATCCCTGAAATGAATCCTGTTTGATCGTGGTGTATGATTTTTTTGGATGAATTGTTGAAGTCGGTTGGCCAAAATTTTGTTGAGAAGTTTTGCATCAATGTTCATCAAAGAAATGGGTCTATAGTTCTCTTTCTTTGATGAGTCCCTGCCTGGTTTTGGGATGAGGGTTATGATGGCGTCATAGAATGTGTTCGGTAGTGAGCTTTCTCTTTCAATTTCATTGAAGAGTTGAAGGAGAATTGGTGTGAGCTCTGCTTTGAAGGCCTTGTAAAATTCCGCTGTAAAACCATCTGGTCCTGGACTTTTCTTAGCTGGGAGGTCTCTTATTGCTGTTTCTATTTCAATGCTTGATATGGGCCTGTTAAGATAGTTTAACTCATCTTGGTTTAGTTTTGGCATGTCAATATGTGCTAGGAAGAGGTCCATTTCTGTCAAGTTCTCAAACTTATTAGCATACAGTTTTGAGAAGTATTCCCTTATAATGTTCTGAATCTTGGTTGTTTCTGTGGTGATGTTTCCATTCT
>NW_024872588.1:0-24469 GCF_019054845.1 Dipodomys spectabilis | reverse complement strand
AGGAAGTATGGAAGTATGGAAGGAAGGAGGGGAGCGAAAAAGGAAGGGACAAAACCATTTAATTTATAGAATATATTTAGCCCAACAAAAACTTCATATAATGAATCCTTTAGTAAATTCAAGTTTGCAATTTTCACTTCTTTGAATGTTCTGGATGGATGAATGTAAGCAACAAATGAAGGCTCATAAATAACCTCGTGAATCTGTTTGCATCTGTAGTAATATGTATGCAAATCTTTTTCGCATTTTCTATACATCACCAAATAAATATTTGCCAACAATTTACACTTAGGTATAAATATTCGAAAAATTGATTAAACCAAATGATGTCAATATATTATATAATATGAATACAAGGATTTGTAGTGCTATTAATATTACAGTCTTAATGTTATATTAATTATAAAAATTTTATTATGTATTTTAACAGAGAAATTAGCATGCTCTGATTTTGGTGTCTGAGTCCTAATAGCAGAAAGTAATTGAAATCAAACAGATCTGTATTTATTGGCTCCAATGAATATTTCTGAAAGCAATTAACTCATCGGAGATTGTTCATATACATCAGAAGGTCCTTAAAAAGACTGTGCCACATTTACATGATGATCTATGATGTGATTCAAGAGCCACTAAACAATCATATTTCACTTTGCTATCACTGTAATTATTCCCATTGTAAAAAGAATTATTCACATACATCACATGATATAAGTTTGTCCCTAAGTTATTATCTTCTATGAAATAATATCCAAATGATACTCTACACTGAGTTAAAGCAAAAATTGCAAAGTGTATTGGGCTATGTAACTCCTTCCAGATACACATGTTGAAATTCAATTCCCCCTTCTGGTGATATTAAAATCAACTTTTCAGAGATGACACTACAATAATGATCCTGATGAAAGAAGCCCAATATAATTATTCTGCCATGTGAATGTCCAGCAAGTAGATTATAATGCCCCCATAAGATAAGGAATTGCTTGAACAACCATTTTTATAATTAATATTCGAGCTTCTAGCATATGGGTAATATACTCCTGTTGTTTTTAAGCCACTTACTTTGAAGTATTCTCTTATAAAAGCCCAATGGCTGACAAAGGCAAAGTAATATTTAGTTAATATCACAAATTCTGACAAAAATATTCATAAAATTTGATTATTTGAATTTTATTCTCCAAGTCTACAGGTTAAAAATATTTTAAAATGGGAATTGAATTGAGGTTCAACTCTATTCATCTATCATAATTAAATTTTAATATTTTTATTATCTTTAAGTAGTTGTACATTCACTGAGTTTATGGATACAGTGTATCTTGATCACTGTCACCTCTTTCAACATTCTCATCCACCCCTCCCAAACAACCCCAATCCTACGTATCTCAATATTATGTTATGGAATCACTTGCCATTTAACAAAGCAGTTTATGAGTACAATACACCTGGAATTGTGTTATCACTTCAACATCTTCACGCCCATTTCACACTACCCTTTCCTTTGTATATTTCAATTCTTGGAAGTATACAATGGATTCTTGCCTGTATACTATCCTTTTCACCTTCAATTTCCTACCCCTCACATATTGCCCCCCACTGTCCTTTCTTGCAGTACATATTTATTGGTAATTATTTTGTTGTGCTGTGACTTAATCTTTTAAGAGAATTATGGAATTTTCACTCTCCATGGACTCTGACATTTCAGATAGTTCATTTGTTCCTCCTTGCATACCATCCAGTGTGTTTACTTTTATATTTATAGGCACCTTCTATCTACCACAAATGAGGAAAATCATGTAAGCTAAGTTTCTCTGAGTGGGCTTTATTTCACTTAATATTATTTATAATTGTTTCATTTCCCTTAAGGATGGTGCAATATTATTCTTTCTGATGGATGAACAGAATTCCATAATGTATGCATATATATGTATATATGTACATATATACACACATATATAATTGTAAATTGGGATCAATAACATTAGGTATATATATAATATATATATATATATATAATTTATATATACATATGTTATTCTTTATCTCTTTTTACAATGAGAGGCATCTGGGCGGCTCGCTTATGTTGGCTAGAGAAAATAATGCAATAATGACCATGATTTTGCTGGTAGCTTCAGTTTGGCCTTGTTTCTGCTCCATTGTATAAATGCCCGTAAGTGGAATGCTGGATCATAGGTAGCTCTCTATTCAGTTCTCTGAGCATTTTCCATGGTGTTTCCAAATGGATTGAAAAAGATTACGTTCTCAACAACGAGGTAATAGAGTTTCCTTTGGGTCACATTTATCAATAACTGTGATTGTTCATTTTTTCATAAT
Source organism: Dipodomys spectabilis (assembly GCF_019054845.1). NCBI lineage: Eukaryota > Metazoa > Chordata > Mammalia > Rodentia > Heteromyidae > Dipodomys > Dipodomys spectabilis. The sequence continues at coordinate 22,141 of NW_024872588.1, read as the reverse complement.
GACATTGTAACAGGGGTGAGATGAATCTCAGTGTTATTTGGATTTGCATTTCTTTTATGGAGAGAGATGTGTCTATTTGTCATTCTTACTTCTTCTTCTAAGAAGTATTATCCCATATATTAATTGGGTTCTTGTTCATTTGAGGGTTTATTTTTGTTGGGTTTAACTTTTTGATCTCTAAATATGGGTTAATTATGAAACCAATTGTCTGATGCTTAGCTAGTAAAAATCTTCTTCCATTCTGTTCTCTTTCTATATATCCTGCTAACTTTTTCCTTTGGCATGAAGAAAATCTTCAGTATGATGCAATTCTATTTACCCAGAAAATTCTATTACACCATTCATAAGGAAAGGGAAAGACTTGGACCAAACTTATATTAAGTGAAGGAAGACAGACTCAAAGAAATATAAGTTGTCTGATTTCTCTCATTTATTGTATTAGAATGTGCCTCTAATTCTAAAAATAAAAACACTTGGATGGTAAAAGAGAAAACATTACACTTGCACATGATAAATTATAAGGGATTCTAAACATTTATACAGTGAGGTCAAAGGAGGATGCCTTTTTCAGAAGATCACCAAGGGTAAATAGCTATAAGAATATCATCATATAAAATAATGTTCATTAAAATAATCTCCAAGAAATGACAATGAGAGTTTTTTTTATTATTTTGCTTTTTCCTTCTGTGTTCTGATGTTGTATTTTTTATATTTCTGCACCTTTTGTCTCATATGTAAGTTTGGAAAGCGCAATGGGGAACACAGAGGTGGTGAGACACAGGGTTAACAAATACAGCAGTGCTACTCAATACACACTACATTGTAAATGAACTATACAACTTATGGGGGAGGGAGATTGAAAGGGAAGAACTGGGAGGATATGAGGGAAGAGGTGACACTGTTCAAAAAGAAATGTGCTCATTATTTGACTTATGTAATGATAACCCTTCTGTACATGATCTTTACATGTTAAAAATGGACCTCATAAACAGGTCAGAGTAGCTATACTAATATTAGATAAAATATGCTTTAAATTAAAAGTGGTATGAAAGTAAAAAGAGACAAAGAACGATATTACATATTCATAAAGAAAACTCTCCATCAGAGGGATATAACAATTTTAATTATCAATGCCTTGAATCCTAGAGCTCCCAAATTCATCAGACAAATACTACATAACCTAAAATCATGCATACATCCAAATACATTGTTGGTTGCTTGAACACATCATTTTTACCTCTGGACAGGCCACCCAGGTAAAAACTTACCGAAAAACTTCAGAGCTAAATAACTGCATTGACAAGCTATACCTAACAGATATCTACAGACTATTTCACCTAACAGCTTCACAATACATATTCCTCTCAGAAGCCCATGGAACATTCTCCAAAATAGATCATATCTTAGATCACAAGGAAAGTCTATGAAAATTCAAAAACAAAAATGAAATTACTCTTTACATCTTGTCAGACCACGATGGGACCAAATCAGATCTTGACATCAAAAGTCATCACAGAAAATTCTGAAACTCACAGACTGAATAACACATTGATAAATCATGAGCGAGTCACTGAAGAGATATGAAGAGAAGTTGCAACGTTTATGGAATTCAGTAGAAGCAAACATACAAAATACTACCACCTCTGGGACACAAAAACACCGGCAGTACTCAGAGGAAAATTTATGTCTTTGAGTATGCATATCAACAAATTAGAACCATCTTGAACCAGCACTAATGATGTGGAACTAGGTCTTTGAAAAACAGGAACAAGCCAAGCCAAAAACTGGTAAACAGAAATAATACAAAGTAGATTAAAGAAATAAATGAATTAGAGTCTTAAAAATGTACAATCATAATTGACATTTATCTACTAGAAGCTCACATATTTGCCCGATGAATGTCAACCTAGCTATTTTCAGAGATAGTCTCAACCAGCTAAAACCAGTGAACAAAACAAACTTCTAGGATTCTAAGAAACAACATTTTTTTTGCCTTTTTAAAATAAATTTACTCTGCTGTTCTTATTAAGGTGATTTATAGATGGATTACAATTACATGAGTCAGGTAAAGAGTACCTTTCCTTTTGTGAAATGTCTTCAGTTCCCTCACTTGTTTCCAGTCCCACCCTCCTGTCCCCACCCATGTGTTAAATAGTTCACTTTCATCAATGTGCAATTTTTCGCTCTTTTCCCTAAAGCTCTGTGCCCACCCCTCACCTTCCTGAAGATGTACAATAAATATACCAGGCATAAGGTAAAGAAGAGAGAATTATCACGAAGTATAAACAATAAACAAAAAACAAAAAGTTTTCTGTTTCCATATCTCATACTTTGTTTGCATATGTATATCTTGTTATATAAATATAATTGTTTTTTATCATAAAGTTAATTCAGGGATTAAGGTGTGATAACATAATTTTGCTTTCTATTTAATAATGCTTTTTATTTTAATATGAAAATTGTAAGTCACACAATTCAAGTCCTACTGAAATTTATAGGCTTAGATTTAAAGTTAAATTTTCAAAATGCCTAATATTTCCATTTTGGCAACCAAAATGAAAAACAGGCATGTTTTATCCTCAAGAATGTCATTATTTCATATGTAAAAAAGTAAACTACATGTAATATTAATTCAGTGGAAATGAGCAATCAAATAATTATGCAATGCATCAATTCCATAGATTATGAAATTTATTGATAAAATTAATAAAACTTGTTTTAAGTAGATTACTTAAGACATGAAACAATGATAATTTTCTTTTCTAGGTGAAGTTGATATAGAAATTAGAGTTCTGTGTTCTTGATACGTGTCGATTTACACACATGATTGGCTCATCTCTGTTATTTGAAGATAACTGAGAATAGGACTAGAATTAAAAAAAATCACGCAAATGCTTAGCTGTATTTTGTGACTAAATATCACTTTATTTTATTTGAAAAATCTGGTAAATTTACTTAAGTCACATCTACAATAATGAGAAATAAACAGCCCCTAGCTCCTTAAAAGACAATAAGAAAAAAGGAAACAACAGAAAAAAATTGAACTTCATTTTGCACGTGGTCTTTGTATATTTTGGTTCTTTGTAATTGTGGATTATGTGACTATCCCATGAATTTGGGCTCAAATCTGAATGGCTATTGGAAGAAAATTTCAAAATGTAGAGCAGCTAACACAGCTGTGCAGTTGTTTGTAGGTTTCAATACTTTCGCAGCTGGACATCAACTGTACAAAGGAAATAATTCTACTGTTTTGCAGGCAAGAATGTGATGAAAAGCATACTTTTAGCTTCTTAGATGAAATAAGAAGACCACACTTTAAAAGATGACTAAACGATCCGCCTTTTGAATAACAGTGCCATTTTTTGGGGGGGTCCGGTCGTGGGGCCGGAACTCTGAGCCTGGGCGCTGTCCCTCAGCTCTTCAGCTCAAGGCTAGTGCTCTACCACTTGAGCCACAGTGCCACTTCTGGCTTTTTTTCTTTTTGCTTATGTGGTGCTGAGGAATCAAACCCAGAGCCTCATGCATGCAAGGCAAGCACTCTACAATTGAGACACCTTCCCAGACCCAACAGTGCCATTTTTAAGGCACTCTAGATAATTCAATTCCTGCATCCCTCCACAAACATTAATGCCATTCACAAATCATTGCTGAAGGGAATTTCCAGTTTTATTTGATATTTCAAATTGCTTAGGAGTAACAGAAAAAATAATTCAAGTTGTTGAGAAAATTTACTTTAGAATAAGCAAACAAATCAGATTCAATTCCATAGCATAAACTTTACGAAAAATGAATTAAGGAATATGGCATGTCCTTTGTAATTTAATATGAGTAATTAGGGCAAAATGCTAAAATCAGACTCTAAAAAGAAGTCTTTGTTAAGATATATTAACGGTTACCTACAGACAGGTAATTTTACCTACATTTTCTATTATATGATAACATATTTTTGGCTGCTAATCAGAGAGACTCAAAATTATTTTTAATTATGATATGAAAAATGCATCATGAATAAATGAAATCAGGGAGTAGATGGCTCGAGAGCTGGTTGGTTCTGTTAAATGTTCTCATTATTTTGAATTTCTGGTGTTTTTGTATGTGTGGTATTATGAATGTATTTTATGTCTGGGCAGGAAGATTGATTATTAGATCATTGTCTGATACCCAATGTCAGGAACCTAACCTGAGTGAAATTGGTAAATGTGTGTTTTTTGTGTGTGTGTGTGTGTGTGTGTGTGTGTGTGTGTGCCTGCCTGCCAGTCTGTATTTAGAAGGAAGTGTCTTATTTCTCTCAGGGTATATACTTAATTCTATTAGTTTTATTACATTAACGACAGCAGATAAACATAATTAACATTTTGAAACATATGTTTATATTCTTTTGATTGCATGAACAAACTAAAAATTTATATTTAGGGTATGAGTTTTGTGGAAGGTCAGCTGAAAGTTTAAACATTTGGAATCTTGAGAAAGTTATCAATGACGATCATTTCAGTATAGAACAATTTTAGACAACACTTGCAAGGACATGTAATCCTATATGAAAATGAAACATTTATTGATTTTTCCATAGCTACAGTATTCTATAAATTTGAAGGAAAACAAGTTAAATTATGGAAACATAAAAGTAATGCGACTATTTATTGCGTACAGTTTTACATTTTAGTTTTGTCAAGTCAAAATATCATTTAGTTTTACTGTATAGGAAGGAAAACCCTAAATATTATAGTTTGTGTCATATTTCATATTAGGAAGCTTTCTTTGTATCAATAAGTTTATTTCTTTTGTTTCTGCTTTCCTATTCATAATTCTGTTTCCTCATAGTAGTTTTCTAAGGACTTTTTCTTTCTCCCAATTTGGGGCTTGAACATAACTCATGCTCAGTTTGCTAACAGTAGTCAGTCTACCATTTGAACCATGTCCTAGCCCAGAAATTTTTGTAGTTAATTGGAGATAGAACCTCATGAACTTTCCTACCAGACAGAAAACCATTATCCCCCAAGTCTCATCTTTCTTAATCACTAGCATTATAGAGATGAGTCATGGACCCCAAGAGTCAATGACTTTTCATGTCTTATAGAATACACGTTTGCTAGTAATTGTACTAATAAACGACCACAGCTTGAGTGCATTAACACTGTAAATACATGTCCTCTGAGTTGGTGAAACTAAAACTCCAAGATCAGAGTTTGCTTCTTCTGAGTCCTCTTTCCTTGGCCTATTCAAGACCTTCTGCTTCTCTTGGAGGAGACTTCAACTTCAATGCTACCATTGAGATTCTTTTTCCACATGCAGTCACTTTCTAAGACAATAGATTTTGATCTTTAGTATGATTTCAGTGGGACAGTATCCAACACATAACATATTACTTAATGGATGAAAGAAAATCTCTAATAGGAAATCATTTGTTTGTGGCACGGAAGTTATGGTTATACTTTTTAAAAATAGCAAAAAAAGTAAAGGCTTTATTAGAGCTTGTTAAATGAGTGTGAAATCTTGACTTCAGACATGCCAAATTCTTACCCTGGCACACACTTAAATTTCTAGGGGAACTGGAGGATTGAACCCAAAACCCTATACCTGTGAAACAGCATCTCTACTACTACCATATCTGCAGATTATAATTGGATTGCTTATTTTGAGGCAGTATCACTATGCCTGGGTACTCTTGTACTGTGGTCCTCCTAACACAAACATAAAACATTGCACCCAGCAAATGGTTAGAGTATCTGAAACTTCATTTTGTGTTTGGGCTTGCTTGGAGCTGGAATTCTCTAATCTCTGTTTTCCAAGTAGATAATATAGGTTTGAGCAACTTTATCCAGTAAAAGTATGCAATTTCAAAATATCTTGATATTGCCTATATTTGTGCTTAACATATATAGCTAACCATAATTTTCTCCCTCTTTTGTTTAGTACTCTGAGTTGAAAACATTGACTTTCTTGATATACATGGCTTTGTTTTAAATGAAATCCCATCACAATAAAAAAAAATCCCCTAAAAGTTTATGTCAAAAAACATGGAAAAGAAGGCTTCAGTTTGGAAAAAAAAAACAGTGATCCTTAAGTTACAAATGCAGTATATTTATAGTGTTCATCAATGCTTTCTTAAGTATGAGGAGGAAGGCAGAAATGTGAAAGATGTCAGGTCTCTGTAGAAATTCTGTAGTTGTCTCTTCATGTTATCTTCCTTCATTAAAGCTTGCTTTATTAAAACGCTCTGGGTGTATATTGGTTGGACTGATTGGTAATTTTTCCAGGAGATGAAGCTGATTTTAGAAGGCTGATGGTGTGGTAAATAAAGGAATGATTAGAATGAACACAAATATTGCCACAGAATGAGCTGTCCAGGTTTAACTGCTGTACAGCAAAACAAAGCAAAGTTTCAATTCTGACGATACACATTGGAACATATATAGATAGATACTTATACATATACATATAAATATACATATACATACATACATGAACAATTAAATCTCTAGTAGACTATAGAGAAAGTTGGTGTGACAAGTATTAAACTACATCAAACTGGTTGCAGGTAATGTCCATTAAAATATATATAGTTTAGCATAGATTTTGTAAACAATGAAAATTCTTCATTATATACTTTACAAATATCCTTAGTATGTTTTAAGTTTTTTTATTGTAAAAATACCCTACAGAGAGGTTACAATTACATGGGCAAGAAAATGAGTACATTTCTTTTTTTTTGGGGGGTGGCAGGGATCCAGTCATGGGGCCTGAACTCTGGGCCTGGGTGTTGTCCCTCAGCTCTTCAGCTCAAAGCTAGCACTCTACCACTTGAGCCACAGCTACATTTTTGGCTTTTTTTTTTTGCTTATGTGGTGCTGAGGAATCGAACCCAGGGCCTCATGCATGCAAGACAAGTGCTTCACCTCTGAGCCACCTTCCCAGCCCCATAATGAGTACATTTCTTATCAAGCATTTTTACCTCCTCCTTTGTTTCCCCTTACCATCCCTGTCCATCTTCCCCTCCCGAACTTCCCCCAAACCCAAGCCAAAATTTTTAAGTTCGTTTTTCTACATAACATCTTGTACATCTCATTGATGCAGTAGGTCCACTTATATCCCTATTTAAACAATTTTGTTTTTCCCTTCCCCTCCACAAATTATACCAACATCAAATACAGTGAAAACAGGGGTAATTTTTTTTTGCAATAGGAGCATCTATATGATGCTGAAAATTGGAATTGCACAAAATATGCAACATGGCTAGGCACTGGTGGTTCAAGGGTGTAATCTGAGCTAGTTAAGAGGCTGAGATCTGAAGATCCCAGTTCAAAGCCAATCTGAGTAAAAGTTCATTAGATTCTAATCTCCAAATAACCACCAGGGCAAATGGAATTCCAGTTCAGATTGTATGTCGAGCACTGGCCTAGAACACGAAAACACCATCCGGGCCCTGAGTTTAAGCCCTGGGATCAACAGAAACTAGAACATAAAATAAAACATGAAGTTAGATATTTTCTAATGAAGCACAAGCTAATATATTCTACATTGTTAGAAAGACTAGATTTGTGTTAGCTTTATAACCTACCATAATAAGTGATATTGTCCATTTATTAAACAGAAAGTCTTACTCAGATTTACAAGTTTGAAGTTTTCAGTGTATGTTTAGTTGGTTTTATTGCTTTGGGGCATGTGACAAGACCATATCAATGTGGGGAGTATATCAAAGGGAAAAGGTTTTGACCTAGAATGATTAAAAGATGAAAGAAGAAAGTAGACGAGAGTCTATGTTCTCATAGATTTCACATTGAAGAACTTAATCTCCAGAAGAACTATTCAGGTATTCTCCAGAGTCTGGTAAGAAATAGAAAGTCATTTTTCTTTAACACATAGGTCTATCTGGGGCATTCTAAATTCAAATGGCAACATCTTCACCAATGATAATGACATGTCCAGGGGTGAAAGCAACTAGATATTTCTATAAATTCTAATTAGATCTCAGCAGACTAAATATTTTCTGGAATTCTTATTAAAATATTTTCTTGCAGACGGAGTGGGTCTTTATACTACAAATGTGTGTATCTCTCTGCATGTATGTGTGTATGTGTGTGTTTGAAAAAACTAATATAACAATGTAGCAGATAAAAGTATTTAGTATGGCCTGTCATTTTTCTTCTCAAACCAGGAAGGTCTGCCACAATTCCCAATCAAATCCTATCCAAGATTCAAACATTAAAGCTGTCCCAAAAGTTTTACATGCCAACCCTAATACATTCACCCTGTTTAAGTTGGCCATGCTATAGGAAAACTTTTAGTCTTCCAATTACGTTGTCACCAAGGAAACAACATACAATATTTCTTTTAAAATTACCTAGATTGTAGAACACTTTAGCCAGAAAATTGAAGGAATATACTTTATGGGATTTAATTTACATATTTAGTCACTTAGATGAATGTCCTATATCCACAACTCAGAGCTCTATTAAACTACAAAATTTCAAAACTCAGCTATTACTCATCTGTTGAATTTCTTTTTAAAGTGTATTTTAAATGACAAGGATGAAGAAATTTAAATTGGTTAATATTACCCAGTATTACTTTAATTTTTGATTAATATTTAAAACAAACTGACAGACTATTAGTCCATCAAGATTTACAGAGTAAGTTTTTGGCTTATATTTTCATTTGTTCCTCTTTTTTGGGGTGTGACATAATTTTTTTTTTCAAAAAAGCAATTTGGTCTTAACCATTAACCACAAAATTTATGCTGTCATAGAATCAGAGAGTTTTTCTGATTACTTTAAGGCAATAGTAGGCTCATTTTATGCCAACACAAAATATAAAAACCAATGACATTTTCACTGAACAAACATTCATTAAAAATCATGAAATTATAAAGTAAAACTCCATGCCAATTTTTTTTGTCAGTCGTGGGGTTTGAACTCTGGGCCTGGGCACTGTCGCTCAGCTCTTCAGCTCAAGGCTAGCACTGTACCACTTGAGCCACAGTGCCATTTCCGGTTTTTAGGACGTTTATTGGAGATAAGAGTCTCACAAATTTTTTGTCCATATAGATTTCAACCACTATACTCAGATCTCAGAGTCATGAGTAGATAGGATTACAAGCATGAGGCACCAAAGCCCAGAACCAAGTCAATTTTAAAAAAGCAAGCTTATTGAAACTTCTGGCTTTTTCTAATAAACAAACTTATTTTTTCAGCATTAATTTATAACTATGATGTATTTTTAGATGTAACTGGGATTTTTAATAGATTCAAATATAATTTTTACTATTACTCAGTATCTCACAAATAGCCACTATCGTTAATTTTGCACAAAGTCAATTATTACATACTATCTTACACAGTATTATTACACTCTATAATGCATATAGTGTGAAGTGAAAATAGTTTGGACAATTTCATATAAATAATTAGGTGCTATTTTAACATTATAAATTCACAACTGTGTTTTTAAACTAAGGAAAAAAGATTTTAGTGTTAAAATCTAATATGAATGTGTAGTGTGTCCACCCAAAAAATACTCTGGTTTTTCTTCAGATCGTACAAATCTTCCGCCTTTTATTAAACCAAAAATTCTGAGTACATACAGACAAAATTATTTTCTTTTCACTAAAGACTTTGAAGTAATATCATTGGAAATAGTGAGGCAAATGGAGGAAGAATTCAACTCATATCCATCAATGTCTCTGTTATTTTGCTACTCCTCCACTATGACCTGCCCATTCACAGTTGTCATAAAAATTCAAGTGTCTCTCTTAGAATTCTATTTGAAAAACTTCTAAATCACTGATTCTATTTGTACTTTCTCTTATATGAAACAAAATATAAACACAAAACAATTGAAATAAAATGCCCACATATGTTGAAGTCACCACAGCTGGAAAAACAACCAAGAAAGTGGAACTTCCCCAGGAACAAAAACATGTTATGTACAGTTTTTTAAAAATACAAAAACCTCAAATATATGTTAATTTGATTAGAGCTATAAGGATAACTGTCTCTCAGAAATAAGTTTGTTTTAATTTGTAATTAAGTTCATCTGGGTGATCCTAATATAGCAAATCCCTTGAAAGGATCAAATTGTTTAAAACAAATGTAACTGTATATGAAGTAAGATCTGCACATATTTAAAAAAAATGCTACAGTATTAAATCACAAAAATCATGACATACTTAACATATTCATACATGCAATGAATAAGTCCAATAGTATCCATATTGACAACTAATATATATATAATTGATTTAACAATTATATATATATATATATATATATATATATATATATATAATTGATTTAACAAGCACAAAATATGCAAGTAATAGAATCTGAGCAGTTTACATGAGTGTACCTAATATAAACCTACTCTAAATTACACTGTTTGTAGAAGACTGAACATAGGTTATCTAAAGGCAAACATAAGCACATTATATAAATGAAAGTAAAAAAATCTCATGAAAAGAGAGAATAGTAGCTTCTGGAAAATACAATTTTAATAAATGGTGATCAAAATATTTCTAGTGCTGACAAAATTGCATACCTATTTAGTGAGTTCGAGAAAAGACCCAAGATACTCGAACTGATTTGAAAGGTTGGCAAAGTAGCAGGGTACAACTATAACATTATTATGGATGTTGGCTCTGGCATGGAATTCATTTACTCTTTGATCTGACAAACTAATATATGAGAGAACAGAACTTCTCCAACTAAATATCAGGACCTAACTAAACATATAATCAGAAAAGTCATCATGCAAGCCTTATTGCAACCTGGATAAAAAAAATCAGTCATACTGATTCTGTATTTATTGTAAATGTTGATTTCTTTCATAAATGATTTCCTTTAGCTTGCATTTTTAAAAAATTTTGTTAAGTGTATATGGTTAACTAATTTTGGATTTCTCCTTCAATTTATTTCTGAGTATAATGTCTCACTTCAGTTCCTAACACATGAAATGATGTTGTTTACAAAGCAAATGCTCATAATCACTGTTTATAATTCACAGAATCTCATAAGCATGACACCAGTAAGCAGAGGTTAACATTTTGATATCATGGTCTCATGACTGATGAAGCCTATCTGCATGAGCATACTTGTACCTAGATTCCTCAGCCTAAATTTAGCCACTTTTAAAAAGTGTCACCTTTATCTGTCACCTATCAGCGATTAAACCTGAGTATAAAGCCTAAGGAAAATGATAAGATAAGAATTTAGCATTTCTGCGTTCACTGTATTTGATGTCTGTATAATTTGTGGATGGGAAGGGAAAAAACAAATCGTTTAAATATGGATACAGGTGGACCCATTGCAACAATGATATGTACAAGTCGTTATGTAGAAAATGAACCTTACAACTTTGGTGCAGGTGGGCGGGGGGGGGGGGGAGCGGTGAGGATTGTGCAGGGGGGTGAGGGGAGGATGAGAAGGGATGGGAAGGGGAAACAAAGGTGCGGCTACGATGCTTGATAAGAAATGTACTCCTTATCTTGCCCATGTAATTGTAACCCCTCTGTACAGTATTTTCACAATAAAAAATAATATAAAAAAAGAAATTAGCTTTTCTGGATGTAAAGTAAACAAAATGAAGCATAAAGTAAATCACTGGTTTAAAGTCAAACTATTTCTCCAAAACATTCTAAACATTTCCTTACAATGCGTATTATTCTCAAGAAGGGAATGGGTAATGTGAGAAGAGGACTAACCAAGCATTGTCTTCAAATATACATAATTTGGATTTACCTCTTTATTTCACTATAAGCATTTTTTATTTGAAAAACCTGTTTGAATAATTAATTTCGAGATCAGGTATAATATATCCTAATTAAATACACCAAACTACAGTCAGAAAATGGCATATAGCAATTAAGTAAGAAAACATATTCAATAAATAGCAAAAGTATATACCTATAGAGATAATATTTTGAAGAATGCATTGAAAATATTCTAATATAATAATTAAGTTGATGGAACAACTTCACATTGACAGTAATTAACTAGAATACTTTAATGCTAATTGGACAAGATTGTCTTTCTAAATGAGCAAAATATATTTCTCCTTTTACTTTGTCAAGGAATTAACTTAAAAAAAAGAAATTAACATATGAATCTATAACAACTGGAATGAATTTTTGTCTTTTTATTAGAAATTTTAATTTCACAAAGTATTTTTAATTGTGTTATACACATATGTCCACTTAGTGTAGCTTGTTAAATTTTATTCCTGTTATTAATTTCATCATCCTATTTTTATACTTAAATTTTATTATGTGATCATACTAAGTTATAAAGTATTTGAACACATTTACTCCAAACTATTTCTCTTCATCTCCTCATTCACTATATTCCAAACTGAATAAGTTACATCTTCTTTGTGGGTGAAAATACTGTACAAAAGGGTTATAATTACATGGCCAAGATAATGAGTACATAGCTTTTTGGGGGGAGGGTGTCTGGTCGTGGGGCCTGAACTCTGGGCTTGGACGCTGTCCCTCAGCTCTTCAGCTCAAGGCTACTGCTCTACCACTTGAGCCCCAGCCCCACTTCCAGGTTTTTTTCTTTTTGCTTAAGTGGTGCTGAGGAATTGAACCCAGGGCCTCATGCATGCAAGGCAAGTGCTCTACCACTGAGCCACCTTCCCAGCACCAATGAGTACATTTCTTTTTTTTAATGTGATATATATTTTTTATTTTTTATTGTGAAAATACTGTACAGAGGGGTTACAATTACATGGGCAAAATAATGAGTACATTTCTTATCAAGCTTTGTAGCCTCCTCCTTTATTTCCCCTGCCCATCCCTTCCCATCCTCCACTTGCCCCCCCACCCAATACTCCCAGCTCCCCCTCCCGCCGCCCCCATGCCACAACAAAGTTGTAAAGTTCGTTTTCGACATAACGACTTGTACATCTCATTGTTGCATTGGGTCCACCTGTATCCATATTTAAACAATTTGTTTTTCCCTTTCTCCTCCACAAATTATACCGACATCAAATACAGTGAAAGCAGGGGTTATACTTTGGGGGAGGGACATACATAGTAACAAAGGAATGATCTTATCAATGTGTTAGAAACAAACGCATGAAAGAAAAAAAAACAACATTTGAATACATATCCTAGGGTTCATTTCCCTAACATCAACTTATCTGACTTTTTCTGCTTCACTCACACATATACTAGATACTGCAAATAAGGGAAACCATGGGACCTTTCTTTCTTTGGGCTTGGCTTACTTCACTTAATAAAATTTTTTCCAAGACTTTACATTTCCTAACAAATGGGGCAATGTCATTCTTTCTGATGGAGTCATAGAATTCCATTGTGTATGTATACCACATTTTCTTGATCCATTCATCTACGGAGGGGCATCTGGGTTGGTTCCATATCTTAGCTATAGTAAATAATGTTGCAATAAGCATAGTCATGCTGTTAGCTTTAGTGTGGTCTTGTTTGTAAACATTTGGGTAAATGCCCAAGAGTGGGATTGCTGGGTCATAGGGGAGCTGTATGTGGAGTCTTTTGAGGAACCTCCATACTGCTTTCCAAAGTGGTTGAACAAGTTTACACTCCCACCAACAATGCAGTAAGGTTCCCTTCTGTCCACACCCCCTCCAGCAGGAAAAAATTATATTAAGTGAAGTAAGCCAGGCCCAAAGAAACATAGGTCCTATGGTTTCCCTTATTTGCAATATCTAGTATATGTATGAGTCAAGCGGAATAGGTCAGATAATGTGATGTCAGGAAAATGAACCCTTAGATATGTATTTTAATGTTTTTTTCTTTCATGCATGTGTTTCTAACGCTTTTATAAGATTATCTCTTTGTTGCTTTGTATGTCCCTCCCCCACAGTACAACCCCTGCTTTCACTATATTTGATGTTATTGCAGTTCTTGATTTTTGCCATTCTAACTGGAGTGAGGTGGTATCTCAATGGTGTTTTGATTTGCATATCTTTTATGGCAAGTGAGGATGAGCATTTCTTCATGTGTCTATTGGCCATCCTTCTTTCCTCTTCAGAGAAGTTTCTCTTCAAGTTTCTAGCCCACTTATTTATTGGGCAGTTGTTTCTTTGAAGATTTGTTGTTAGGGCACTTAATTTTTTGAGTTCCAGGTATAATTTAGATATGAGCCCTTTGTCCGTTGTATGGCTAGTGAAGATCTACTCCCAATGTGTGGGCTTTCTATTGATCTTGCTAGCTATGACCTTTGCCATGCAGAAGCTCTGCAATTTCATGCAGTCCCATTTATCCAACCTTTCTTTGATTTGTTGTGTTTCTGGGTCTCTATTAAGAAAATTTCGGCCTGTGCCAAGGAGACCTATGGTTTTTTCCATTCCATCATGTACTGTTTTCAGAGTGTCTGCTTTGATTCCGAAGTCTTTGATCCATTTGGAGTTGATTCTGGTTCAGTGTGATATATATCAGGATCTAACTTTAGTTTTCTACAAGTACTTAACCAATTTTGCCTGCGCCATTTACCGAAGAGGCTGCCTTTCTTCCATTCTATTTTTTTTAGCTCCCTTATCAAAGATTAGATGACTATAGGTCTGTAGGTTCATTTCGGGGTTTCCAATTCTATTCCAGTGGTCCTGAGGTCTATTCTTGTGCCAGTACCAAGCTGTTTTGATCATAATGGCTTTGTAGTTGAGTTTGAAATTAGATTTTGATATTCCTCCAGCATTGTACTTTCTGTTCAGCATCGTTTTTGCTATTTGGTGTCTTTTATTGTTCCTTATGGATTTTTGGATTGCCACTTCAATTTCTTTGAAGAATGAGGATGGAATATTGATAGGTATCACATTGAATTTGTAGATATCCTTGAGAATTATTGCCATTTTCATGATGTTGATCTTTCCAGTGCAGGAGCATGGGAGATTTTGCCACGTTCTAAATTCTGTTTTGATTTCCTATTTCAAGTTTTTAAAGTTTTCAGCATAGAGGTCCTTCACTTCTTTGGGTAAGTTAATTCCTAGGTACTATATGATTTGTGGAGTTATTAAGAATGGTGTTTCTTTCCTAATTTCAGCCAAACTTTTCTCATTGTTGGCATACAGAAAAGCCATGGATTTTTGAGGGTTAATTTTATACCCTGCTAAATTGCCAATGTTTTGAATCAACTTGAGTAATTTAGGAGTGGAGTCTCTGGGATTCTTTAACTATAAGACAATGTCATCTGCAAAGAGGGAGAGTTTTACTTCTTCTTTCCCTAGTTGGATCCCCTTTATGTTTGCTTTTGTCTCTCACTGAATCTAGGCATTCAAATACTAGATTGAAGAGAATTGGAGAGAGTGAACATTCCTTGTCTTGGTTCTGACTTAAAAGGAAATGGCTTTAGTTTTTCACCATTAAGTATAATGCTGGCTGTAAGTTTGTTATTTACAGCCTTTATTGTATTGAGGAATGTTCCATAGATTTCTAATTTTTCCAGAACCTTCATCATAATGGGCTATTGGATCTTGTCAAATGCTTTTCCTGCATCTATTGAGATAACCATGGGGTTCTTATCCTTGCTCCTGTTGATGTGATGAATCATATTAATTGATTTGCATATATTGAACCAGCTTTGCATCCCTGAAATGAATCCTGTTTGATCGCGGTGTATGACTTTTTGGATGAATTGTTGAAGTCAATTGGACAAAATTTTGTTAAGAAGTTTTGCCTCAATGTTCATCAACAAAATGGGTCTATAGTTCTTTTTCTTTGATGAGTCCCTGCCAGTTTTGGGGATGAGGGTTATGATGGCTTTATAGTATGAGTTTGGTAGTGAACCTTCTATTTCAATTTCATTGAAGAGTTGGAGGAGTATTGTTGTGAGCTCTGCTTTGAATGCCTTGTAGAATTCTGCTGTAAAACCATCTGGTCCTGGGCTTTTCTTAGATGGGAGGTCTCTTATTGCTGTATTTCAATGCTTGATATGGGCCTGTTAAGATGGTTTAACTCATCTTGGTTTAGTTTCGGCATGTAAATATTTCTGCCAAGTTCTCAAACTTATTAGCATATAGTTTTGAGAAGTATTACCTTATAATATTCTGAATCTTGGTTGTTTCTCGGCTGATATTTCAATTCTCATCTCTGAATTTATTTATTTTGGTGTGTTCTCTTCTTTTTCTCATAAGATTTGCTAAAGGTCTGTCCATTTTGTTAAGTTTTTCGAAGAAGCAACTCTGTTTTGTTGATTTTTTGTTTTTGTTTTTTTTTGGATTCTAATTCATTAAATTCTGAGTTAATTTTAACTATTTCTTTTTGTCTACTGTATTGGGGTGTATCTTGCTGCTCTTTTTCAAGGAGGCTCAGATGTCTCATTAAATTGTTGGTTTCAGATCTTTCCAATATGTTGATGTAGGAACTCAAAGCTATAAACTTTCCCCTGAGTATTGCCTTTGCTGTGTCCCAGAGGAGCTGGTAATTTTTGTCTTGATTTTTGTTGAATATAATGAGCATTTGAATTTCCTTTCTAATCTCTTCCATGACCCACTTGTGATTCAGCAGTGTGTTATTCAGCCTCCATGTATTATAGGACTTTATTTGCTGGCTTTTAGTGTTGAGTTCTAAATTTACTCCCTTGTGGTCTGAGAGAATGCAAGGTACAACTTCAATGTTTCTGAATTTGCACAAGTTTGCTTTGTGGCCTAAAATATGGTCTATTTTGGGAAATGTTCCATGTGTTGCTGAGAAAATGTATATTCTGATGCTGCTGGGTGAAATATGCAGTAGATGTGTGTTAAATCTAATTGGTCTATGCAGTTGTTTAGATCTGCGGTTTCTCTGTTGAGATTTTGCCAAGTTGATCTGTCTAGTTTGGAAAGTGGTGGGTTAAAATTCCCAACCATTAATGTCTTTGCATCTAAGTGCGATTTGAGGGAAAGTAGTTTTTCTTGGATAAATTTTGGTGCTCCTTCGTTTGGTGAATTGATATTTAGAATTGTAAAATCCTCCTGGGGGAGAAATCCCTTAATTAGTATATAGTGACCTTCCTTATCTCTACTCACTAATTTTACTTTGAAGTCTATTTCATCTGATATTAGGATTGCATCTCCAGCCTGTTTATGGGGGACGTTTGCTTCCAGAACAGTTTAGCAGGGACAAGGAAGCATAGATAAACTGAAAGATAAAAATTGTGAAGATTTTAGGACACAATCAGGGTAACAAGGTCATGGGTGTGCAAACTGGGTACCCAATACTAGGGTAGAAGCAATTGGCATGGTGGAGTGATGTAGTGCAGAGCTCTGTGTTTGCTTCTCGTTTTGGCTGTTAGATCTTTAGGGAACTACCTCTAGCAGCTCATTATCAGCTTGTTGTGTTTAGGCACGTACCATGTATAAATGTCTACTCCAAGTAGATTGCATTCTTTGATATCAGCTACAGGATCTTTGCCCTACGCATCCTGAGAGACCACACTCCATAATGCTGCAGAACTGGCTCCATATAGTGAGCTGCAATCACCTCATACAACTCTCGCTGCTCCTTTCCAGTGTCAATTATCATGGTAACAAGGCATCTGAGATGTGCTCAGCAGCAGTGGGAAGCTACCAATTCTTACCCTGGCATTCTGGGAGCTCCCTAGAAATGGTCAAGATCACTTGCTTGTCTTCCGACCTCTCTCTGTGGCTCTGGATAATCAGACTCTTGTAATTCAGATGGGTTACTTTGATGTCCAGTTGGCCTCAAACTTGCTCTGTCTTCTCTCTCTAGGTACTCATCAGCTTCAGCTGCCTCTCCTTTTCCCTCCAGGTAGCTTGCTTCATCTCCACATCCTTTGAATTGTGCTTCATCTCAACCTGTGGCTTTCACACCAAACCCTTCCACATTCTCATCTACATCTCTAGCTGTGAATCTGGCACAACAATCTCATGTAAGTTCTTTATCTGCTTATCAAGATTTGAACTGGAATCCAAGGTGGTACTAGCTAACTAAGAACACGGGAAGCATCTTAAATACTCCCCTGCCATTCACTGCTCATTGAGAAAGATGTAAATCTGTTGTGGTCAGTCTCTCCTTTTCCATTTCTGGTTCAGCAGAATAAAGTGATGTCACAGTGGAGCTACCAGACAGCTGCTATGTCAGCAAGTGAGCCAACCAAAGATAATTCAGTGAGGGGATACTTATCAAATATACTAGGTAAATGCACATATTTGTAGGACACTACTAAGGGCTATCATCAAACTAGTTATTTTATGTCCCAAATAGCAGACCAATCTTAGGCTTTCTCCTAGATCTTCCAGTTCTGAAGTCCCTGAGGACTTCTAAATACAACTCACACCTAGTAACATGGGTGAATAGAAAAGTATGGATTAGTATTCTGAGGGTGTGCTAAGGAGTTGTTTGTCATGACTATCATGAAATCAATGTCGTTTCTCTGACTTTCACCATATCTCTTTATTTGGTATAAGTGGCAGCTTTCTTAGTGTGTCTTTTTTCCTGTTAGTTCAGTGCAAAGGTTAAAACATTAAGCATGCCAAACTATGGGTTTCCATTGTTCTAGTGGACATTTTGCATCCTAGGACCTTTCTTCCAAGTAACTCTCTTCTTGAGCCCTCATATGCATATGCTCACAGAAGTGAATGTCTCACAAACCATGGAATATAGTTGCTCAATGATGATTATCTCACACAGATACTCAAGCAGTTTGGGTCTGGAGCCTTTCTAAAAGGCTTTGGACTAGGTACTGTGGGCAACATTGACAGTAATTCCTCAGAGCAATACCACTGACAGCAAGTGAGCCTTGATTACTATTTAGCCCTTAGTAGTCCTACCTAGTGTATGAACACATGAAGAAACCCTGTTTAGACTATTGTACAGTGTCCCCATCAATGAAATCATTTTGAGTCTTGGAAAAAATTCTCTATTTGTAAATCAGTACACATAAGAAGCAGATGATTCCCCATACTCAAACTCCAGGAGAACAGAGTGTAAGGATGTCTACAGAGTTGGGAAATATGATTCTGAGGGTTGGGAAGGGATGTGTTAGATAGCTAAGAAGTAATTATAAGTTTCTGAATTCCTTACCTAACTTCCGTCTGCCCCTCAGGTTCAATTCAAGAAGTTGTGGAACGTTTACGATCACAAAATGAAGTTTTTAATCCCAGGCTCAAACTCTAAGCATTCTTGTTACATCTTCCCACCTGCCCGGATGTAAAGGATTAGAAGGGCAAAGGGGAAGGGAGCCCCATGCTCAGGAATATAAATGGAGCTTACAAGCCACTGCAGTCTCTGACTTTCTTTGTTGAAGGTAAGATAAAAGGCAGCTTGAGTTTCTAAGAACTCAAGGCTTCTAGGCTTCTAGGCTATATGTCTCCTTCAGAGCTTCTTTTCCTCCTCCTGTGTTTTGAGAGCAGAATTTATTAAAGTGCTTCTGTCTCTTGGGGCAATCTTTCTTTTTACACAATGCTTAAAGTACACAATAGGTGGAAGCTGTCATTAAATTAAAAAAAAGTATGAAATAGCACACAGTGTGTGCTTCCCCTGAATTCCTGGACTAACAAGTTTCCAATTCTGAAGACAAAGAGATTATGGATGAGTACTAAAAACTGCCCCTGAATGGTGAACCTATAACATTTTCCCAAACCAGGTTCTCTCCAGTACAGTAGTTACCACCTATACTCCTTCTTATTAGGATGGCTGAGATCTACTGGATCAAAGAACTTATAGACCATGCAAGATAGTAAAGTCTAAGATATTGAGTCCCAAAAGAAGAAACTGGGCCAAGAAGAGAAAACTTATCATTGCTGGAAAAGGAGGACTTAACTAGGAGAATGTTTCTCTGAATACAGACATGGGTATAATTATACCAAGTTCTAAGTTGTGGCTCATCAAGATAGAAACTATCACTAAGGCTAAAAATAAAACTTACAAAAAAACTATTTGGATTTCCGTAGTAACATCTTTTTTAAGGAGAGAGAGAGAGATAGAGAGAGAGAGAGAGTGCGTGCTGTCTGGATTATGTATGGGACAGAATTGGTATTTAAAAATCATCATATTGAAACTATCCTTTAGTTTTCCCATTCAAGTCTGGTGGCATTTTAGCTCTACCACTGGAAACACTCAATTCTTGCTTTCTTCTGGTTAACTGGAGATAAACGTATAATGGATACATCAACCTGGGTTGGTTTCAAACTATTATTTTCAGATATGAGCCATTATTCTCAGCCCAGTATTTCCAGTAAAATACTTAATCTTTCTGACTCTCAGCTTCTTCCTGTGTGGAAAGTGAAAAGAATTACTTTGTGGACCTTAGAATCCGGTGGGAGTTGTGACTGGGTGCAGGAAGTATAAGTGTTCAGGATGTGTGGACAGAGTCTGACACTCTCATAAAACTTCTGATGTTTATATTGAAATGAATTCCAGGAATTGGAAACAAGATGGATTTTTCTGTTCTTTATCCATTTATGGGCATTGAGGGAGCCACAGAAATTCAAGGAGAACAGGGAAACAAATGCAGCAGTTGTGCTCTGTAGATAATATGCTCACAATGAGCTATACCCCTTGTGGACAGGGACTGGAGGGAAAATTAGAGGGAGCAAAGGAAGTGATGAGATTGTGAAACAAGAAACGAACTCATTATGGACTTATAAAATGGTGATCTGTCTGTACACTATCTTAACAATAACAATTTAAAAAATCTGGGTTAATGATCCTCTCCTCCAGTTTTTGTAGGGGCCCTTAAAACTCAGGCCCACCTATGGAATTTTTGAAGGTCACATTATATGATAATTAATGTAGAGCCAGAATCTCTTAAGAAATGTTATAAAAAGTATTTCATTCTTAGTACTTGTTTCTCTTTCAATGGCGATTCTATATGTTGTTGTCAGAGCTAATTTTTTACTTTTTGTTTTTAGTATATGTTAGGTGTTGACATCCTTCTTAAAGCTTTGCGACAAAGGTCTGCTATATCTTGGCACTCTGCCCCTAACTAAAATGGTAATCAGCCTACGAAATTAATGTTCTTCAGTATGAGTTTTAATTATTGATTTAGTTTGTCGGAGGTGGTGAACTCTGGGCCTGACTGCCATACCTCAGCTCTTCAGCTCAAGACTAGTGCTCTACCAGTTGAGCCACAGTACCACTTCTAGCTTTTTCTGCTTAGGTGGTGCTTAGGAATCAAACCCAGGGTCTTGTGCATTCAAAATAAGCTGTCTACCACTGATCCACCTTCTCAGCCCCTATGAGTGGTATTTTTGTGCACGGGTCTATCAAGGAAATCACTGGGCAAATGTATTCATTTGCCACTACACATGTTCAAAATTATGAATTATCTGATATTTTAATGAATAAAACTGTTATCATTGATACTAGGAAGTGTTTGTCTCTCCATACTAAAAACATGCAGGAGAGTATTTTAAACTAAAACTACACATGAAATTTTAAGATCTTGTTGCTAACAAATGTGTCCAGGTATTATTACATTAAACAGAAAATTCAAAATGGTTTTTCTTCATGAATACAGAAATCAAAAGTCTTATAATACTTATTTCAAAATGCAAACTAAAGACGAAAATCAGTCAGGAGGGAAAATTTATATTGAATGTTAATATTTTAAGAGGAAAAGGAGATCCTAGATGGCAGAGTAAAGACAAAGCAATATCAGAGCCCTATATGTTCAATAATAAATAAGAAGCTTTAATTGCAAAATTGAGCTGGAATGAGCACATCAGGCAAAGGCAAGCAGTCAGAATCTACCACCAACAAAGAAACACCATAATGTATATCTCAGCAAAAGGATTGATTTCAATGATACACATAATGCCCCCCCCACACACACACGAATGTATGCAACAGCTCAACGTACTCACATCCATTCAACATGAATCAAAGATCTTCTTGTAATATTTGATACTTTAAATGTTTTAAGTCTTGTAAATTATTGATAACAGATGCATACGCAAATATTTTTGGAATAACACTCTGCTATGGAAATGAGAGTTTATGATGGTTATAACTGTAAGGTCTGCACAGGAACACCTCCCTCTCTTTTGGCTGCTTCTGCCCAGTATCTGTTACGTAGGTAACTGGCAGACCTGGAAGCAGTCACCTTCTCCTTCTGCTAGGTCTCATCCAGATCCAGTGTGGCCACACCTTTCCCCCACCTTGCCACACCTTTTTCTGTCCCTGGCCTTGATTATCCTGGCCCAGAGGTGGGTCACACCTCTTCCTTTC